>NC_047162.1:19562881-19592881 GCF_009819705.1 Hippoglossus hippoglossus
CTGCTGCCTCTTTTGTTGTGGTTCTGTTGGCCGTGAAATCAGCTTTTAATGGGAACACAATGGCCGCGTGCAGAGCCAACCCGCTGTATTCAAATGTGACCGCACGCCATTATCACCGAGTTTCCAGCTCTAAATAAACTCTCATTTAACAGCCTTTCATCTCAGGCCGTCGTTCCTCCGCCGCTGCTCAACACGAGCAAGTAAAACGTCGAACTTTCCTTTTATATAGTTTTAAAACAGTTTCACAAGTGAAATAAATCTAATTTAACAAGAAACTACATCTGAGGTCGTGAGACTTTCTACATTTATCAGCTGCTGCGACAACAACACAGAGAAATAAAGAAAAACAGAAGCAAAAGCAACGGAGCTGATAAACAGAGCAGCCATGTTGTTTAGATGCAGGACGACGGATCTGTAAACAAGAAACATTTATTACATTTATTTAACTTCTTCATTTGTAAGGACTTTACACTTGAATCAACATTTCTGTAAATGTTATCCAGCTTTTTCTGTCTGAACCAATAAAGAGCAAATTGAAAAAGACAAACTTTAAACAGTGAGACAATGAAAACATGAGAATAGACACGAAGAAGTAAAATAAAGATAAAACAACATAATGTCCACATCTATTATTCAGTAGATTCAGCTGTAGAGCAGATAAAACTGTTATTTATCATATTTTGTGTGGGCTACATAAAACAGTTTAAAAAACAATATTTAAAATGTTGATAATAATAATTGTATATGTTTATATATATATATGATATTGAATGATTGTATTGGAATAGGTTAAACACTGGTAAACGTCATAAACAGTACCACACTTATATGACTATGAATTATAAAATAAATGCTAATACCAGAGTTTTAATAAGAAACTAGTAAATATGTGCATATTTCCAGTACTTTCGGTAAAAAGGATTCATTCTAATTGTAATTTTGCATTGTTTCAGACACAGAGAGGAAGTGCAAGATGATAATATAAGTCAAATTACGTTCTCTCTCTCTCTCTCTCAATCAATCAATTTGATTTGTTTAGCTCATATTCACAATTCACACTTGTCTCATAGATCTCAACAAGGAGCAACATCGTCTGTTCTTAACTCAACAAGAGTAAAACTACCACAGAAACTTTATTAAATAAAGTGTAGAAACCTGAGAGAGTCACATGTGATGGATCCTCTCCAGGACGGAGAGAGGATCTGTTGAAACCGAACACGTCAACACAATAACTAATAACAACAGTGATGAGAAGAAACAGTTTGTAACATAATGGAAAAAGTGTTTAAAATGTTTAAAGTGTTTAAACATAAGAAAATGTCTGATCGAGATGAAGGGAGAAGCAGAGATGGTTGAGCAGATACTTCAAATACTTTCTAATATTTAATTCAAAGTTAATTATTACATCCACTCCAAAAAAATCACAACGTGTGTAAGTTAATATATAATAATAATTAATCTACAGCTTCAGTGATTTACTTAGTTACTTGATTTGCTGTGTAATTATTGAAAGTATAAAGTATTTAAATATTGTTATGATAAAATATATGATAAAATAAAAAATAAGCATTTGGTTACACCAGAATTAAAAATCTTATTCCCAGTGTTTATAATAATAAAAACAAAGAAGTTCAACAATGTAAAAACAGATCCTATGTTTTATAATTTGATAAATGATAAATATATATTTAGGCCTCCGATATAAAATATAATGAAATAATACACTTTTAATTGGGATACTTTTTATAATTCACATCATTAACGGGCTCATCGTCTCTACTCATTAAACCCACTTCAATCACACACACACACACACACACACACACACACCCAGAGACACACACACACACACACACACACACACACACACACACACACACATCAGAGAGAACATGGCCACAGGCAGAAGCCACACAATGTTAATTCAGATCAATATTAGTGATGAATTTCCATGTGAGCTCAGTTTCCTCTCAGTGATCTGAGAGCAGCTTTTAGTTAACACTGCTCAACACTGTGTGTGTGTGTGTGTGTGTGTGTGTGTGTGTGTGTGTGTGTGTGTGTGTGTGTGTGTGTAAATACATGCACACAGGCTAAAACAGCTGGAAATGTAAAATGAATAAACTAATATATATAAATGTAAAGAGAAAACGTGTAAATGAGAAAACACTATATTTCTCAAAAACGTATCTGAATCTATTTTCCGACACTGAGAGTAAAACCCATGAACGTAAACAGGAAATAAAGCAAAACATAAATTTAACTACAAATGTAAAACTATTATTTTAATCAAACATTAAAAGAAAATAACACAAACATAAGCTTTAAAATCCACTTGATTAGACTTTGACGATAAATGAAACTAAAGTCCAAAGTTTCATTAGAGCTGAAGATGGAAAATCATTTGTTTTAGCCAACTTAAACAATTCTCTGTTTCTGAGGCATTATTTAAACAACAAAAATATGTCTTAGTCTCAGTTTTAAAGATTTAATTATAATTTCATAGTACAGCTTGAATTTTTAAATATCTCCAATTGTTAAATTTAAATATAAGTAAATTCAGGTTTCCTACATTTTAAAGAATGTGTCACAATTACTTTGTCTTTCCATCTTTTCTTTATTTTGACTTTGACTTTCCCAAACCTCAGATTTAGATTTTGTGCAAACGGACAATTTGAACTAACAATAATTTTTTTAGCCGCCTCTGTCTATTACTTCTTTGATTCAAGTTCAAATCTCTACTTAAAAAATTAAAAATAAAAATCAGAGCAGACAAACTGGACCCTTTATTCTCTGCACTAACTTTGTACTATTAACTTGTTCTTTTAAATACATAATATATCTTTGGTAATAACTTTTATAATTTAATATTGAACTGTTGACTTCCCTGTGAGGACACAAGCAGGTCAACACGAGGACACATGATTTTAGATTATTATTTCAAAAGCAGGTTTTTTTAGCCCCAAAAAAATGATAAGAAAGACAAACAGAAGATTAACACAATACGATTCTGACCCAAACAAACACAAACAGTTTAAACCTGGTGACACACAATCAGTCAAATGAGTCCAAATACACAACTCAATATAAACACGTTCATTTTCTGCTACATTATTATTTTATAAGTCAAACAAGGAGCAATGTCCCAATCCCATAATAATAATAATAATAATAATAATAATAATAATCCTGGTGGTCCTTCCTGAACTTCAGGAGTTCAGGGTTCTCTTCTTCTTCCTCCTCCTCCTCCTCTTCCTCCCTCCATGATTATTTAATGTCCTCCGGCGTGTTGCTCTTTTAATCATAACATTTGATTTATTGATTTCCTCTCGGCCTGAAGACGGCGGCGGCGCCGACCATCAGGGCGACGGCTGCAGACTGAGACTTTCTGAATCTTCACACTTCTGATCAAAGTGGAGAAGACGAAGAGGAGGAGGAGGAGGAGGAAGAGCGGCATGAATATTTCATATCTCCACATGGTCCAAGAGGAAAAAGAGTAAATTAGCAGAACTGGTCTCAAATTAAAAGTAAATGTCACTGTGGATTCTCTTTGATCTGCAGCTTCAATAACTTATTAGTTTGATTCTCTTTGGACAAAAGTTCTGTTAAATAATAAATGTTAATGTGAGTTTAAGTACATTTCCTATACTTTTATAATCAGTCTTTCACTTAACATCTTCATAGCACTTTAATTATGTGTTTTCATCATAATTAACATGTATTTTTTATTACAAAACCTGAACTCAATGATTCATTACAACAATTCTTTATAAGGAAATTGCTCAGATTTATTTCACACGTGTTTTTGCAGATTTGTATTTGTGTTTATGATTATTTCTTCTCATTCGTTTCCTCCGTCAGGTTCTTTCTGCTCTGACCTGGTTTCCTCCTGCACCGATCAATAACCTGTTCCTCTTTATCTCTGAACTCTGAACTCTCCTCTCAGGCTTCTTGTTGCATTAATCTTTAATTAATCTCCTTAATTCTCATTTATTAATTGTGCCTTTTCAGATCAATAAAGTGTGGTCGTCCCTCGTTCATTAAAAGCTGTGTTTTACTTTGATGTAATATATAATAAACAAACAATAAGAGGGTAATGAGGGGAGAAGTGGGATTTCAGTTTTTAAAACGCATGAAGTTTACAAATTGATTCATTCAGATAAACTTAATGCCAATCTGTTAAATCACAAAGGTTTTGAATCCAGCTGTTGACTCGTGGAGGTTTTCTTTTGTCAGCAGCTGCCGACACGAGGCAGCAGGACTCAGAGGGTCAGAGGTCAGAGGTCAGCTGACCCCAGCGCTCGCCATCTGACCTCTGTCGTTTGCATAAAACACGCTGACCTATATTCTCATGTTTCTTTTTCTTTCACATATTCTTTCCCACTTTAAAAAAGGTGCTTTTATCTTGACGTCAAATATTCTATGATAATAAAACATTTGAATATTTCTTGTATATAATCCACAGATGGATTCGATTTTTTTTATGCATTTAATTAATTCAGTCCTTGTTCATCATTTGTGTCGCACCAGTTATTTTTGCTTTACATTATCAATATCATTACAATTATTATTGATTATTTCCAGATCTATTGGCACAGAAATAATGACATCATTCATCAGCGGGGGAGCGTGATTGATCACGTGTTCGGGGACCGGGGGGGGGGTCATGTATGTGCAAATGAGAAGAAGCCAATTTAAAACATCATATTTCACTTCAGCTCACGTGAGTCGTTAAACGTCGTTTCGTTTTTGAATCCTTGTGAAAAAACAAGTTTACAAATTGATTTTAAAATTAAAAAAAATATATTTCTTGTTGATTCAACTGTAGTGAACAAAAGTCAAATCTGTTATTTTGATTTTGGAAATAAAAAATCATTGATTAACAAACTACCAGTGTCTCATCTTCCTCTTATGGTTTAGTAGACGCGGCTCAGAAAACGCTCCGTGACCTCTGACCTCTGATGCTGGACAATTCATCCCCCCCCCCCCCCCCCTGCCTGACATCATCATCAGTTTACAATTCACAAAATGTGTGAGCGTGTGTTCGAATGTGTTTTATGTCCTGACTTTATCTAAAATGTAAATTCATCACCTCAGGAAATGTTTGTTTTGGGCTCATTTGGTGAAAATGTAAAAGAAACGACGCCCGAGATCTGAATGTTGGAAAAATTGATAAAAGAAAATTCCCGGATCTTCGTCAACGTTCAGTGAGTTCTAGTTTGGCCCATGAGCAAGTTGAGTGTAAATCTGTTGAGTGGATTTAAATCCTGCTGACAAATCCTGCTTCTTTAAGAGTCACCGGGAGCGAAGGGTTAAAAGGTTCAAATAAAAATAAATACTTAAAAATCCATTAAATACGAAACACAACAGTTTTTCAGAAATGATCAGTTCACTCAAAACAAGACACTTTGTCAAATTGATGATTTCATTCATTTTAATAACTAAATGAAGAAATAAATACAGAGTAGATATATTTCAAGTATTGGATGATTGAAACTTATTCGTTATCCTACATCATATTGTGTGTGATGTCTAAATGTGGCTTTAGTATAATGTTACTCTTGGTAAAGTGAAATCTAAAGACTTATTGATATGGAAGGAATCAGGCTCGTTAATATCTGAGTTTCATTCAAAAAGCAAATACATTCTTTAAAAACCTGATGTTTCACTGACTTCGTATATTACAGAAACATTGAATGTGTGGTCGTGTGCTCAGGTCAGAAAATAACATCGTTCTCATCACACAGGGAATTCAACCGTCGACAATCGTTTTGTCAAGAGTCCAAAAAATGTCACGTTTCAAGTCACAGAAATCTCACGTTGGAATGAAACTTAAAAAAACACAGAAAAAGAAACAGCTGCACGTTAGAAATAATCCAAGATTCTCTGCAGCAAAGAAAAAAATCATGATTTACATTTGATATGACTGAAAAACACTTAAATCACACAACTTACGACATCGCACCTGATCCCCGACCCGCTTAACAACCGTCAAAACAAAATAATTCTTATAATAAGTCCTAAGTTCCTGATAACAAAGTGTGAAACAATCCGGACATTTCAGAATACGACGTGAATTCTCCAGAAGCAGAAACATTCAGTCAGCTTCCAGGTTCAAACCACAGGAAACGGAACATCGTGACGTTAACAGACGACAGAACAACAACATGTTCGGACTGGATCCTTTCACGAGAGAAGTTCAACATCGTGACTCTGAATCTGTTTCACGTCCTCCGACATCTTCAGATTAAAATCCCTCCAGCAGCAAACGTATAGATTAACTGGGTGTGAATGGAGCCGTTTGGCTGAAGTGAGGATTTGACACGACCACGGGACAAAGAGACATTTCTAACGTACGTTCGTCACCGAGTTTCTAACCCTGACTTCATCTGAAACAGAAACGAAGGTAAAGTAAAAACTATAAACACGTCACCGAGGACATGAGGTCAACAAGCAGAGCGAGACTCGTCCTGATTGGTGCATAGAGTTGATGACACAAGCAGCTAGTTGACGTCAGTAATCCTCACAAGAGACGAACTACTAACTTACCATTTGTTCAGGTGTGAAAACAACTCGCTGAGCCGAGGAGTTTCTCTCCTTCAAAGTAAAAGCCCTCGATCGTTTCTGTTGACTGAATCTATTTGTTTCAATAGGTTGTTTATTGTTCGTCCGGACGGGAAGATGCTCCTGACGAGTCCTGACATGTAGTCGAGTCGACGTCACACAGAAGCTCTGCAGCAGAAACACAGGGAGACGCAGCAGCTCGTCGTCTCTGCAGAACGACGCAGCTTCAACAGAAACGCAGCAGTGATTGTGTGACATCAGGAAACAGGATCCAGCTTATTAACAGACCTGAAGTGTGAGATATGAGGTATGAGACTTATCATATATGTCAAAACTGTTTATAATCATACGAGGCAAGATTTTACTCATCAGTTTCCTCTACGACTTCCAGGAAGGAGCGTTTCTATCTGATTGGCCGACGTGTTTTACAGGATGATGATGCAATGACCTGCAGCAAACACGGAGCAGAGAACCTGGAGGTTTCCTTACGGGGAACTGATGAGAGAGAGAAAACTAGATTAAGTAATTTGAGTTTGTGATATTCAGCAGGAGTTTCCACGAGTTCAGCTCAGAGACAAAGATCTTTAGTCCTGTTCCACTTTGGATCCTCGAGTCAAACACAAATACGTCTCGTCTCTCGAGCGGTTGCAGTTCGTAACGGTCTCTGGACTCTGGACGTTAACTCGAGGATCTGGGCCTGAAAACAGCACATGAATCCGGCCTTTGTCCGTTTTGTCATTTTCACGCCTCTGGTCTGTGGAAGCCTTGGAGCGGAGTTCAGCTTGAGCTTCAGCTTGAGCTTCAGCTTGAGCTCTACGCACAGTGCGAGAGGCGGAGCTTCAGCTCTACCCGCAGTGCGAGAGGCGGAGCTTGAGCTCTACCCGCAGTGCGAGAGGCGGAGCTTCAGCTCTACCCGCAGTGCGAGAGGCGGAGCTTGAGCTCTACCCGCAGTGCGAGAGGCGGAGCTTGAGCAGTCCCTCCGTGTGCATCTTGTAGAGCAGCTTGAACTCGGCCGGCAGCTGATGCGACTCCTGCCACTTGGTGGTGAACTTGGTGCCCTTCTTGTCGTAGTGGTACGGCAGCTCCTTGCCCGTGTTGGGGTCCCAGCCGAAGGGCCAGAAGCCGTACAGGTGGATCTGGTCGCACATGGACGAGGCCAGCGTGTACATGAGGATGCCGGTGCTCAGGCGCTTCGGCGACAGCTGCTTGGTTTTCCAGTAGCTGTTAAAACACAAGTGAAAGAAGCTTAATTTCTTTTTTTACATTAAAGAGCAATGTGACAAAACACTAAACTGAATTCATCATAAATAGAATAAAGTCGTTACTTCTGGGTTCATGATTAATGATTCAGGGTTTTATAACTTCAGTTAAGATTTATTTATTTATTCTACATCAAAAGCACAAAAGACTGTTTTAAGAAGCTCATGATTGTTTGTGGGAATAAAGAAGAAACCAATGGAACGCCTCGCTAACGTCACATGAGCCATGAGTCGTTTTAACAATAAACCATAATCTAAATATCTCTTAAACTAAACATGTAAAGAAAAACAGTTTTAACCTTAAAGTCTTCCTACTTTATGTCCATTTCTTTCTATATTTCCCTCAAACCCCGAGTCTGAGCTGTGACTCACAGAGACGACTTCAACAACAATACGGTGATCCGTTCTGATGCTTCCACGGAGCCGTTGGGCTCTGCAGCTTCTCACTGGGGCTCCTCTTCAAACCGGCCTCAACAAAAGGAGTCGTGGAGGAGCTGAAAGACGTCTGAGCTGCTTAAACGTGCTAATGCTCCAGGAGCAGGTAGATTTAATGGGATTGGTGGAGATTAGGCTACTGTACGAGGGGACGACTCCGCTGCCACGACACTAAATCCCTCTCCACGGTCACAGCTCTGCACCTTTCACTAAAGAGCTGTTTCCTTATAATCCGGCTTTGGAGCCTAAATCTCCTCTTGGCCATATGGAACACAGCTCGATACCAAACAGCCACACGACGACATCTACAGACACGTTTTTATAAAGAAGAAGAAGTGACTGACGTGTCCTGAGCAACATGTGATCGTCAGAGGACTGATGATCTGACTCACATGCAGAAAAACTAAATCCAGATCGATCATCGTCCAGGCGACACTTACTCGTAATAACTTTATGAGATGGAGGAAGACGACGTCTCCAGCGGACGTGAGGACATCTTACCTGTTGATGTACTGCATGATGTTCCCCGGCCAGGCGAGCTGGACCTTCAGCTGACCCCGATGCTCCACGAAGAAGTCCACCAGCGTCCTCGTCACTGTGGCCGACGTGTGGAAGAAGAACGCCGGGATCCACAGGATGGCGCTGTCCAGCTTCTTCAGGCTCAGGAAGAAGTTGTTCCTGTCCTGCACGGTCAGTAAGTTGTTGTAGTATTTCTCCAGGATACTGGGGTTGAACGTCGTCATGTTGGTCTGCCGCCCGACGTCCTTCTTAAAGATCTCCGTCGGGGCAAAGTTGCAGCGGAAGACAAAGTCGAACTTCTCGATCTGGGGTCCGCAGCGCGAGCCCGTGAGGATGCCGCTGTTTCCGATCACCGCGCAGACGTTGTAGTGTTTGTTGAGGATGGGCGACGCCTCGGGGAGGAGCGAGCGGAAGTTCTCGCCGATGGAGAAGACGTACTTGTGGCTGGAGTAGTCGTAATGCATCAGCTGACCGATTCGCACCGAGCTTCGGGTCAGGGAGAAGTTGTGGGGGATGTCGATGTACTGAGAGATCTCGGTCCTGCAAGTAAAAATCATTTTGATTATCAGCCATAATGTTTTTACCATCCATGGTCGACTTGACACAAGTTACGAGATTGTGAAATTACGTCTTATTCTCCTGCAGAGGCCACAAGTGTGAATGATATTGACTGTGTATTTAAAAAAAACTGGAGAAGTACTACACTACCCACAATCCTTAGGTGTAATTGTGATGCTGCAATGGACGGAGCTCGCCGTTACCATGGAAATATTTACCACAACCTCAGAAATCATGTTTCAAAGGTTAATTGGAAAGGGATGATTCTCAGTGGTTTATGGGATGTGTAGTTCTCTTGGGTCAGTGACGTAATGTCTAGTGTGAGCTCTTCTGTAAATAACAACAAACCATGAACCTTGAAACCTTTCGTTCACGTGCAGCTCCGCTCACGACCGAGGATATTTAATAATCCAGCGTAATATGAGTGTTTTGATAAAAACAGTGGATTCATCTGATGAAATAAAACCACTTCTACATTCTGTCCATCAGTCAAATCAGAAACAATGATGAGGATTTAATCCTTAATATTCATCAGATATTATTACAACACAGATTAATGGATGATTTGACGTTAATACATTTGTTCTCTTGTGTTGCTGCTGCTTTGCTTCTGCTTCACTTTACATGTTGTTATGTTAAAATGGTTAAAAAGATGCTGGATCTCAGCTGATGATCATTTTGGGATCATTTTGTTATTATGGGATTTAACCAAATACACAAGTTAACGTATGAGCTGCAGACGTAAAACTAACGACCTTTGAATTCACACCTGAGACCTGACGAACTTCAGATTTGACTTCAATTCACTTCAATTATTTGTTCTTAGACTTTCTCTCTATGATGTAAAAAAACATCAGCAGCATCTAAAAAAAGCTGCTGTAACAAGATAGAGACGCTAACCGCTGTACCACAGTGCCACTCTCCTGCGTACTGTGAAGATTATAAATAATAATTAATAATAACTTTTATTTTTACACTATGCTGCCTTTCTAAACATCCAACAACACTTCACAATACCTCATATACAAACAAGAACAATTCAAGTAAATCCAAGGTTATAATCAGATCTAGATGCAAAGACAACTAAGAGTTCATCAAACCTGGAGTGTGTGTGTGTGCGTGTGTGTGTGGGTGTGTGTGTGTGTGTGTGTGTGCGTGTGTGTGTGTGTGTGTGTGTGTGTGTGTGTCACCCACCTCTGCTGAATGAAAGCAGAGCTGTTGTACCTCCACTTCGAGGAGTTCTGCAGGTCCTCGCTCAGAGAGTTGGTCAGAGGAGTGAACGCCGGGTCCAGATATTTCATCGCCAGCTGGGAGCTGCACAGAAGAACCGGAGGAGACACAGAGGTCAGGGCAGGGGTCAGGCCTGAGGTCGGACCAGCTCGACTTCATCCACTTGCAACTTCAAATGTTTCAAGAGGCATTTTAGCTTTTGAGACGGGTTTTACACAACTGGATCACTTTATTTCAACTGAATACTACGAAAGTGTTGAGTTCAAACACGACGCAAAAGAAGAACAAAGATTTAAATATTAGCTTTGTATTGTTTGAGCTTCTTGAATATAAATATAAACTTTGAGTGGAACTAGCATGTGAAATATCAATGTTATGATCCTTCAATGTAACTACAGTAAATACAGTCGTCAAAGATGATTTACAACCTTGTTCTGTAAACTGTGCCTGTTTACAATGGACAGTTTATAATAAGTCATAATTCCACTGTGTGACTTTCTCTTTTCATTCAAAATGATCCTATTAAAGGAATTCGCCCTTTAAAGAGTTTCAGCTGGACTTTGCAGACGCGATATATCTCCAGTTCCACCGTCTTCACGAAGCTAAGATGCCTTCAAACGAACCCGGTTCAAATGTGCAAGTGTTTGAGGATCAGTTCAGCAAAGAGTCAAAGTTCTGTCCGTGTCGGAAACTGCAGGTGAAACTGATCCAGTTTCATTTACACCAGGAGCTCAGTGTAAATGCAGAATTAACAGATTCTTTAGTTTAAAATCACTTCAGTATTTAACCGTTGCAGCATTTTCAGTTCATCTTAACAAGTCATTTCAAATCAGCTGTTCACATGTAATGATGCTTTGTTTATTTCAGTCTGTAAAATACTGTGTTTTTATTAAATCTAATATTCTAGTACTTGTTGAGATGAACACTTTTTAAATTTTAGATTTAAAAAAAGCACATGAGAGATACGGCCCTGACGGCAGTAACCCCGGAGATGAACCATGTTCACGCTTCAGAAGCTTCTCTGTGAACATTTCTGCAGGGAAATCTTGACATTTTGAAGGTTTTTGTCTTTTTCTAACTTCCTTCTTCAGACCCGAGACTTAATCGAGAGTCAAATGAGAAAATGGACGTCAGCCTCAAGCCTGAGAGACAAAGGTCCACGACGAGTTTGTCTTTATGACTGAACATCAAAATGTCAAGATTCAGGTCAAAGCTCCGCTACAGCAGAAAAAAACTGGTCAAATAGTATTTGTGAGTAAGTTTGGTTCAATCCGGCAAAGAAACCCAGGTGGGAGGAGTTTACAGCTTCAGGACAGTGGAGTGTCAGAGGTTTGATCACCGAGGTCTGAATGAAACCTCCTGCATCATTCACTCTGTCCTGCTCGGTAAACCTCCGCTGCGCCCGGCCTGAACAAACACTCACAACTAGGAATAAATACTGTTTGACCTGGATCTGAAGGCAGATCTCCAGCAGCCGCATTCTGCTGATGCAGCGTCCACCATCTTTGTAGATAGTGACGGGGGGGGGGGGGGGGGGGGGGGGGAGGGTGCGGCGCTGGACCAGGAACCAGCAGAAGGAGAATTTGGAGTGAAAGCTTCTCATCTTGTTTCAGAATGTCTCAGTTTGGGACGAAGATGTTCACGCTTCACGTTAGTATGAAGGTATGAGAGTGTTAAAGTCTCCCTCCAGTGAAAGTCACGTTATTAAACATGTTAACAAGTCGGTGGAGTGGGATTCAAACTGCCGGGGTTTGTGACTCAAAGGTAAAGACCCGGGCACACATACAGGCATGTCTCAACTTTTACCTCCCTAAAACTTTTATAAGCCAACGTGAGATTCATAGATGGAGTCACATGATGGATGAAGGCTGAGACTTAGCTTTCAGTTGTTTTAGGGGCTGGAGAGGAACTTTAATAGCATAAGAAACTTTCTCTGGTTGAAAATACTGGATAAAATCCTCCAAAAAAGAAATCTAGGGAAAAATTAAAAAATCATAATGGTAGAAAATGGTCGAGCTGTTCGAGGTCCAACGCCACACCCCCCCCCCCGACAAGTTCAGGCTCAGCATCTCTTTGTGTCACGTCTCGACACAAACAGTTAAACGGCTGCGAGTCTCATCTGAGCTGAAAGAAGCAGAAGCTGCAGCTGGTTTTACATATTAAAATGAATATGAGCGATAGAGATCAAAACTGCTGTAGAGAAATAAAACCATTAAGAGAAAATGAGAGTGAGTCGTTGTCAGTGGAACGTCGTTGCTCTGTATTCACCTCAGGTCTGGTTTGCGAGGCGGCCTCTCGCTGCAGCGTTGGAATAAAAACAATTAGAAAGAAACTCTTATGTTCATTTTACTTTAAAATGACAAAATGGAATCACAAACAGACACAGTGAAGACCTGGCATGCAGAAGAAAGAGGCATTTCACATACTTACTGTCTTTCATGGGATTGTGACAGTAAAACACTGTGGCCTACAGGAGCAGTGTAGCGCCACCAACAGGTCAAAGTAACAATGTTTGTGACATGGAACGACATTTGGAAACAGATAATCCTGGTACCCAGATGATATATCCCCGTGTTGAAGGACAGACTAACTCACTCTACGTCCACCGGCTGCACCAACACCGAAGCAAAACCACATTTGTGCTAAATTTGAAAGGATTCTCTGAAGGTGTTCTTAAGGTAACACATTCAGGAACCAGAAAGATCACAGAGACCTTGACCTTTGACCTTTTACCACCAAATTCTAATCAGTTCATCTGTGAGTCCAAGTGAACGTTTGTGCGAAACTCGTAGAGATTCCTTCGAGGCGTTCTCGAGCTATCGTGTTCACAAGAACGTGACGGACGGACCAGAAGACAAATCCACGGGCTGTCGTATAAAAACTTTCCACTACTGAAGAAGCTAAATCATTTAAAGTATTTAAATCATTTCCTCGTGATAAGAGTGAAGATACTTGGCGATGAAGTGACAGAGGAGCGTGGGAGAGAATCAGATCCAGTTCACATCTGTGGGATTAAGAGACAGATGTTTTCCTTCAGGCTGATTCAAACTGGAAAATCATTTAGACCAGTTTGAAGCTGTTTCCTCGTTTGAAAGAAAACAATCAGCCAAAGAACCAATGAGAGCAAAGTGTGAAGGAGGAAGCAGCTGATTACATTTCTGTAAGTAGTAAAACAAACTACAGACTGTGTATATATACATGACATATTTAACATTTCCCATTAAATAAATGTTTCTGGTTTCTTTATTTTATGTGAATCTTCTCACACTGTGAACACGAGTAGCTGAGGCTGATGTTTTCCTCCAGAAAGGGGTCATGTGACCGGAGCCTGATGAATCAGCAAAGGCTGAGACCGGAAAAACCCGATCAGCAAACGGTTTGTGTCTGCGTCGACATCTCCAAACATCTGCTTCTGCTCGTCCGGACTAAAACGCAGACCCCGAGTTTTCAAACTAAAACGAGGCCGGCAGCGTTTCCTAACTTCTCCGTTTCAGTGGCTCTAAAACTCCAGAGTAGTGTGGACGGCACAAACATCTGTAGCAGAGCTGAAACTAAAACGTAGTCGTGTCTAACACACCTGAAAACACATCACATGACCACTCACGTATAGACTGGTCATGTGGCGTAAACAGGAAGTAGATTGTCTACTCTGCAGTTACAGAAAATACGACGAACGAGAAGCAAAAGTCACGTATTCAGACTTAGTAGCCTTCAGACTTCAACACAACCCGGGGGTTTTCTAACTGAATCAAGCTGCATCGTGTAAGGTGCTCGTGAAGTCTGGAATAGTGCGGACGGCAGGTAACCACGGCGACGGCGATGGGTTTTGAAAGTAAAACGTGGTGGTGTGGATGTGGCCTCACCGAGTATTAACCCGTCTGTGAGAGGAGCTGCTCAGAGTGAGAGCTGCCAGGCCTCACGCAGCTCAGAGGCCTTCAGCCCAGTCTGACCACACAGGGCCTCAGCATCCACATCCCATCATCTCTCAACCTCAACGTTTCAATAAAGATACAGACGAACACACGGGAAGATCAATAACGAGGATTTCATTTCATTTAAAGCTGAATAACCCAGAGGCACCGATCAGAGGAGACGTGCTGCTGCAGCACGTTTGAATCCAGGCCATTTTCTACCACGTCAGCACATTTACGCACAGGAAGATGTAAACAAGAAGACAGGAGCAGCTGATCTGAGTCATCACGTCGAATGTCAGCGGTGTGTGTCTGCACTCACCGGAACCCCGCGTGGAACATGTACATCCTGGGTCCTCCGTTAGCTCCCGTACCGGGGGGTGCTGAGCAGGAAGTCCTTCTTGATGGACACGTAGCTGATGAGCGACAGGATGAGCAGCGCCACGCTGAACATGACGAGCCCCAGCGCGCTGGCGATCCGCACCATCCTTGCCGCCGTGCGCCCCGCAGCCGAGGAGCAGAGAGCGCGCACAAACACCGCATCAGCCGCACGGCCAGGGGGTGGGGGGGGGGAGCGCAAGAGTCACGCAGATTCACGCACGGTCCATGTAAGGAGGTGACCGCTGATGCGGTGCCGCGGGGACGCAGCGTTATCTTCCGACAGGGTTCATGGACTGAGGGGGGAGGGGCCGTGCGCGGCAGAAGGCCGGAGAACCGCCGGTCTACTCACGTTTAGAGGAGAAGTGAAGGAGTTAGTGAGGAGGAGCAGAGAGGAGAAGGAGTCGGTGAGGAGCAGAGAGGAGCAGGTCTCACATCAACCTGAACACGAGGAGAGGATGGTGGCGACGCGGCTGCGGAGGGAAAAGGACGCAGCAGGAAGGAGCGTGACGCACGGACAGTCCATGTATGATCCGGGGATTGGAGAGAAGAGGAGGGTGGAGGAGGATAGAGTGAGGGGGGGGGGGGGGGGGGGGGGGTCCTGGAGATTTTTCTGCGGACATCCAGCTTCAGATTACAGATGGTTTCAGAACCTGGAGGCGGAGGAGAAGATGGAGGCGGCAGGAGGCGGATGCTGCTGTTCCCCGGTCTCTTCCTCTGCATCCTCCGGGTCTCTTCCTCCTCTGTGCCCGCTCCTCTTCTTCATCACAGACGTGTCGCTTTAAGAAGACGCAGCTCCTGAGTCAGATCCCACAGAGTCCGAGGCGGAGCTGCAGAGGAGAAGTGAAGGAGACCTGAGGACTCGGTGAACCTCCAGCTGCAGGAGCATCACTGAACATGTGGTTCACTACTGAAGCATCAGTGTGGAGTCAGTCCTCTGTACAACATCAAGGCCTTAGTATTATTATGATTATTATTATTATTATACACACTCATACGTCATATGCGTCTGACGTGGGCGTGTTGTCAGTGGGGGGGGGGGGGGGGGGGGGGTAGTAGTCCTTCTGTTAGGGTTACAAAGGCTTCATCTGGTTGCCATAGTAACATCATGATGGTATCACTAACAGCATCAGCACCTTCAGGCGCAGTACTCCACAGTACTACAGTACCACAGTACTACAGCTCTACAGTACCACATTACTCAACAGTACTACAGCTCTACAGTACCACAGTACTCAACAGTACTTACAGTATTACAGCACTTCACAGTACTACAGTACTCCACAGTACTACAGCTCTACAGTACCACAGTACTACCACAAGTACACCACAGTACTACAGTACCACAGTACTACAGCTCTACAGTACCACAGTACTCCACAGTACTTACAGCTCCACAGTACCTACCAGTACTCCACAGTATTACAGTTCTCCACAATACTCCACCAGTACTACAGTACTCCACAGTACTACAAGCTCCACAGTATACAATACTCCACATTAGTTCAAATGCACCAATGGTGAACGTCCTCGTGGTTCAAACATTATATTGTCGGAGGTGAAGAAGCTGTCTTCCTCTTCTTCTTCTTCTACTGTTTAATTCTGTCTCTGCTTCCTGTGATTGGTCAAAAGTCCAAACTATCCAACAAAGTGTTTTCACTGCAAACCAACAGAACCAGGTTCAGTTTGATCCAGACCAGAACTCCTCTTCTGCTCTGAGGAACCTTTCACACCTGATGTTCAGGTTCAGACTGAACTGACGAGTCTGAAGCTCTGAAACAAACCAGGTGTGAAAGTGACCTGAGATAATATGATAATAAACAATGGGGACTATAGATTTAACACTCACTGTGATAATGACCGATCACAAGCGACCGGACTCTGACTCCACACGACGACTGAAGTGAAGATGGGTTTCCAACGGAGAAGAAGTGGAGCCGGTCGTCCATCTTTATTATCTAAACAACGAAGTCTCTCATCTAAGAAACATTTAAAGGTGGAGAAGCATTTTCAGTTTATGATCCACGATTCTCTCCAGTAGGAAAACAGATGAATTAAACGTGACCTTATCTCCGGCTGCTGTGACTCGATGTGAAGCTGATCTCTGATGGATTCTCTCTCTCAGTCACACGTTCTCCTCACAGGCTCCTTAATGTCAATCACTTCACACAGATGTTTCACACGTTTGCACAGAAACACAAACAGACAACGAGACGCTGTGAAGACATCAGGCAGACAGACACAAAAGACTGCTGGCATTTCAACACTGACCTTTCTGCTGGTCGGAAGGCCTGAAATAACACACACACATATGGACGGACACACACACACACACCTACACACAGATAGATAAAGATATAGAGAGAGATGCCCTAAGGCTTTGTAAAGGCTGTTGAACGAGTATAGCTTCAAATCAAATGTCTTCCTCACTGCTACACAAACACACACACACACACACACACAGACACACACACAGCATCAGTCCCATCATTCCTCACCATCAGTGTTGCAGTATTTCTCACAGTGTTTCACAGAGGAGGTTTTGTTTTCACCCCGAGCATACGTTTGTTTGTTTGTGACCCGGTTTACACAAAAAGTACAAAGCATCCCTTTCTTTAACATTGTGTGTAAGGAAGTTTTTTCTATATTTTCACCAAATTGGACGTGATATTTATGAGCTTGATTGAATTTAATGAGACTGTTGAAGGAGGCACTCGCTCTACAGAGCAAATTACAATCACATGCTGTGACATGCGTGCATTCACATGCACAGTGAGGTACGAGCAGCGAGGCTTCAGCCAAAGCTTCACACGTGAGAGTTGAACAGAGGTGAAGAGGTGAAGGAGCTGAAACTGAAACAGGTTTGACGTCACCACAGAGACACAGATGTGATGTGACGTTACTGATCAGATACAGAAGAAGGGAGAAGCCGTCTGAGAAAAGGAGTAAGAGGAGAGGGTTTGGGAATCAAGATGAGGAAACAAGATGAGGGAAGACAATGGTTGGAAGACGTGAGTGTAACCGATAGACGACAAGTAAAGTGATACTTAGACGAGAGGGAGGAGGAGGAGGAGGAGGAGGAGGAGGAGGAGGAGGATCCAGGTTGAAAATATTAGCGTATCAGCCTCCAATAGATAAAACAGGCCTCAGGATTTTTTGTCTGACTCTGTAATGATGCGTCTTCATCCCTCTGAGCCGTGACCAGTGACCAGCTGTTTGTCACAGGGTGTAAACAGCTGGAGACTGAGCATGAAACCCAGTAACCCAGTTAGAAATATCAACTGCTACAGAATCCTGAATCCACCAAACACAATCCATGATGAGCAGGATTAATCTGAGCAGCTCAATGTCTTCATCATTAGTTTATTTTCTATTATTCACATTGTTATCATCACATTTCTGAAGCTTCACGACTGAGACGGTGAAGAGACTCAGGAAGAAAGGATGAACTAAGGATGGATGACTGCTGAAATTAGTCTGAGTAAATTTTAAACCAAATACCACTTTTAAAATTCAGTTTTGAAACCTGAAGGATGAAATGTGTGATGTTCCTTTATTCGTGCTGCGTCCGTCCACCGAGCATCTCAATACAAACCTAAATGAAGTGAAGGAGCTTGATCAGATTTCCATGTGAACTCTGTGATATGAAACCAATCAGCGGAGTTCACATCTCACCAAAGAGTCAATTAATAATCAATAGACATTAGAGCAGAGGGCTGGTGGACAATCAGAGGCTGCAGAGCCACAGGAGCATGAAATTACTGCCATACATGTACAGTACACAAATATATATACACACTGACTCACACACACTTATTAAAGATGTGGGTAAGATCCCCCCCTCATCACTGGAACCATCCTCCAAAATAAGATTTAAACGTCTTTTAAAAATCTCAACAAACCTCAGCGGCTCCACAAAAAAACATCTGTACAACAGCTGTAAACACGACAAAATAAAAACACACACTTCTGGACGATACATGATAAACTGAATTTGCTTATTCACATATTGTTGGAACTGATTCCGGCCTCAGGCACGAAGCCTCGAACCAGAGATGTAAGAGAACTGAGAATAATTTAAATGTGAAGTGTTCAATAAAACAGAAAAAGTGAACTTCACATCCTGACGCACACACGGATCTGTTTCTGTCTCAGGTGAGAATCTTCGTCAGTTTCATCATCTTCGTCATCTGCTGTGTTTTTCACTAGTTGGTTCATTTATTTCTGCTTCGAGTTTGTCGACCGTCAGGTTCACGAGCTTCACGTGGAAAGAAACAGACGCTCAGAGTAAATGGAGCCTCAGCTGAACGGCCAAGGTCCACTCTGAAAATCCACTTTCCGCATTTCATAATTCATCACCCCGACCTCGAGATTGAACCTGGTCCTCTCTGTAACACGGTGTGTGTGTGTGTGTGTGTGTAAATGGAGTGGGCTGCAGTGCTTTGTATGTCCACTGTATCGATAGAGGACAGCAGACAGACTGTACATCACTCATAGTTCAGACAGCGGCCTTCTTTGTGTGTGTGTGTGTGTGTGTGTCTGTGTGTGTGTGTGTGTGTGTGTGTGTGTGTGTGTGTGTAGACAGCAGTGACGGACAGTGCATCAAGGCCAAATGTGCCAAACTGACCAGAGCCCTGCAGAGACAGAGTTGAGACTCCAGCTCAGCGCTGACGTCAACTTGAATGTCTGTTTGTTCTTGTTCATCGTTTTTCTTTTGTTCTGCTGCAAAACATCTGTGCATAAATTTTAAGATAAGATAAATTGGAGATAAGATAAGATATCTACAATGACAGAAACCATCTTTGACAAACATTTATGTAACTGCTGCTTAGATGTTTTTTGTTTTTTCCATGTCCCGTCTGCTAACATGGAGGAGGAGAGGTTTATTATACTGTGCTACAGCCAGCCACCAGGGGGCGATGAGATTACTTGGCTTTACTTGTGGGAGCTGTCATGTCTTCCATCTTTATGGTCCCTTTATGGTTGAATAGTAAGAAACGTGATTTATAAAGTAAATGATTAAACATAAATATGAAACAATATAAGCAAGAAATTAGAAAACCAATTAATAAAATAAATTAACATTAGATTTCAATGATGAGATACAGTTTAATCTTTATAAAAAAAGCTTGTTGCATAGATAATTTATATCTAAATAACCCGACTCCAGCTGCTGAACTCTTCCTCCTCAAGGCTCCAGCTCGTTGTCTGAACTCCGCCCCCTCAGGGCTCTGGTCTGAGTCCGGCGGCGCCACGTGTCCACATGGTCCACATGTCCACATGTCCACAGGCTGAAAGGTCAATTTCTTTCTATTTCAGAGCAGAGGAAAGACAAATGGGAGAATTAAGTGAGAGGGGATGGAGAAAGAATACACTCCCCTTCTCTCCCGTCCACTCCTCCCTCCATCGCTCCATCCTTCCCCGCTGGCCCTCCCATATCTTCCTCTCTTTTCTCCAACATCTCTTCCTCATCCTTCCCTCCATTTCCCCCTCTTTCCATCCTTTCCTTTGTCCATCCTCTTTCCCTTATCCCTCCTCCCTTTCCATTCTCCCCATCTCCAGCCTTCTCTCCCTCCGTATCAGTCATCTCATTTTTCTTTCTTCCTCCTCTCACACGTCCACAATACCTGGGCCAGAGCAGCTGTTGCCTAGCAACCCGGCTGGCCAACGAGGTGTGGAGGAGAGAAGGAGGGGAAGGCGGAAGAGGGGGAGGAGAACGGGGGAGAGAAGGAGGGAAGGGAAGGAGGCTGGATGAGGAGGAAGAGGAGAGGAAGAGAAGGGAGGAGGAAGGAAAAAGGGGGGGTGACGGTCACTTCCCCCTGATTGTAGGAGTCGCTTCGGCCAATCAATTTGCAGCAGGTGCGTGACCAGAGCTGTCCGGCATCAATCACACACACACACACACACACACACACACACACACACACACACACACACACACACACACACACACACACACACCACACACACACACACACACACACCACACTCTGGGGGGAAACTCATTCATTACAGAGGAATTTGGAAAGTAACAAGAAGAGGAAAATAGCGTCAGTGAAGGAGAGGAAAAACAACAGAGGAGAAATGAAGGAGGCGAGTTTGGAGACGAGGCCTCAGATCAACACGTGAGACACTTGAACATCATAAGAAATACCTAAAATCACCATAATAGTTGAATAAAAATACTATATTCAAGAGAGAAGAAGAATATATGAAATCAAAAAGTGCAATATGAAGGTAGGGATGAAAGTTGTGTGATTGTGCAGATGAAAACGTATCTGAATTTATTTCTGTATCTGATTTATCTCATACATTTGTCAATTTTAGTTTTTATCTTCACTTCATTTATTCACTTCTGCTCCGAGCAGAGAAATAAAAAGCCAGAGTCCGCGGAGACAGTTGTAGATAAAACTCGTCCTCGCTGTCTGTCTCCGTCTCCGTCTCCTTCATTAAATCTGCGGCTCCAGACTCAGAACTCCCCAGTTTTACTGATCAGTCTCTAAACAGCATCGACCGTCCTCAGCTGCCTGATCCGATCTGTTAGGACGAGGTTCACCCCACGAGACCAACACTGTAAAATATGACAGGACCCGCAAATCTTCTCTGTCCCGCTCGTACGTGGAGTCGGAGCAGGAACGAGCGTCAGCGACGTGGAAGCTGATGTTTCCAGACTGGGTACGTCTGTCTTTACCGAATATTAATATTCTTTCAGATGCTGAGTGTTTCACCAGAGGAGGGTGACGGATATTTGAGTCATGGGGACATGAGATGACAAACTGTTTTAAAACATCAGTCAAAAGTCTTTGTACATTTATCGAGTTGTAAAGTTGTTGGTCGTCTTTGTGAGAAAAGTTTTTATCCTGGTTCTGATCTTGATGATTATTTGAATCATGATTGAATGTTCTCTTCTCACTTGTAACATTTCTTTTCTTATATTTCTGCCCTAATTTGATCTTATATTAATATTTTCTTATTGTTCACCTTCAATTCTTATTTTTCTTTATCGTTAGGCAGCTTGTGTCTGTTTTGAAAAGTGCTAAATAAATATTAACATTAAAATATTATATTTCTTACAGTCAACAATTAATGTGAGAAGATCCAAACCCACAATGAAAGTTTCCTGACAACATTATTCTCGTGATGAGTGTGTCCTGAGCGGGATGAGTCTTCATAATCTAATAATATCTCTGCTGTCGTTCTCACAAAGATAAAAGTTTATGAGAATCCGAGTCTCACAGTCTGAGGCTCTGCAGCTTCTCTGCCGGAGAACCATGGATCCCTGTCTGTGGTCGGTTCGGGAAAGAAGGAGGAGAAACGACAGACGGATCAACAATGCAGGTGTTGCACTGACCCTTTGTGGTGAAGAGGAAGCTGAGCCACAGGTCAAAGCTTTGGAATTCACCAGTCGATCTCGGTTCTGAGTCTCAGCTGAGTTCCGGGTAGAGACGGAAATATGAGCTCATGGACTCAAGCAGCTGTTTTCAGACCTGCTCTGAAGTCTGGACGTGTTCCTGCAGGCCCCTGGTAAGATGTCAGAGTGAGTCCATGTGAGAAAACAACAGGAACATGTGAGGAACATTTCCTGAATGTTTAAGATCACCATCTGTTTTATTATGTTGTTTCATTATCATCAGGTGATTTTTTACAGTGCATCTCTCGTCACTTGGAATAAACCGTCCGGACACAAGAGGCAGAATCTCTCTGACTCAGTTCATTTCAGAAAATCTAATCTGAGACGTTTGATTACGAGATGATGAAGCTGATGAAGAGAGAGAGGAGAGGAGAGAGTCGGAGGAACAGAGGAACTCAGAGATTCATGTTTTCACATCAGGTTTCACACAGAATCCCAAAAGAAATCTGTTCAGACGATATGAATCAATCTGGGTTCGACCAGAATACATAAACATCTGTTTTAATAATCTGCTCATTCTTCAAAGTCTGATCACTGATATTTCTAACTTCCGCCAACTTCATTACTTCAAAACTACTGAACCGACCTTCAGGATGTTTTGGATTTTAGTTTCACTCTGAAGCTGCTCGTGTGTTCACACCTGAAAGAGACGTTCTAAATGTTCTCGTGAATTTCTGTTTCCAATCCAAACCTTAAGTCACTGAGCTAATCGATGCTGCCACCAGCAGCCAACACTGAGAGAGAACTCTGAATCAATGTGTTCAGTAGTGGATTCGTCCTCGTCCGGGATTCAAACCAGCAACCCTCTGCTGAGCAGGTCTCCTCTGTGTCCGTGGGTGAAACAGACGAGTTAATCATCCAAAGAGGAAACGATCTGTGAAAAATGATCATCAATATCTGCACAAATATTTGCTCACACGCCTCCTCACTGCTCGGACTCTCAGACTGAACTGTTCAATCATTGACTGTGACTCACACACACTCACAGACACACACACACACACACACACACACAGACAGACACACACACACACACACACACAGACACACACTCACAGATTGTGGACATCTCGTCTCTTTTCAAACAGTGGCTGCTGGTTAATGGATGGAAGTTCAGTCCCGTCACGTCGATGCGTCGATGTCGTTCTTTGTAGAATCTGAACCGTAGCGATCAGGAGATGGAACCTGAGGAAACCTGCTCTCGACCAATCACGACTCAGTCTCAGCTGTCAATCACGACGTCAGCTCACACTTGAACAAACATCAGTGTTAACAGAAATACATAAAACCACAGAAACCATCTTTGATTTATTTAACGTCTACTTTGATTTTTTGTTCGGTTCATGTCCCATCTGCTAACATGGAGGAGGCGATGTTTATGACTTGTACAGCAGCCAGCCACCAGGGGGTGATCAAGACAATTTGGCTTCACTTATGTCGTCCATCTTTACAGTCTTTGACTCATCATTCCTCATCTTATGGTACAAATGATGTCACGATGACGTTATTATGAAAACATGTTAATACAATATTTTAAAAGTTAGCATTATGTTTCATATATATAATATAGATTATATATTTATAAATGTTGTCCTTCCATATGTCCTTTAAGTAAAATGCCCATTTATCTTATGTTTGGTTTTAACTGTTGTCATCTCGTCAATGATTTATTTTATGATCTGATGTTTATTATAAATTATTTGATCATGTCTCGACAAGTGGACGTCCTGTCTCCGCTGACTCTGTGATATAATCCAGATGTTGTTATTGACGCTGACATTCACAGTATCTTTGTGTTATGGTTGTCATGACGACGGCTCAGTGGCCGTCAGCGTCCTTCGTTCCCAAACCATTAAAAACAAACTCACTGTAAATCAGGATCTTCTTGTCAGTGACGGCAGCCCCCCCCCCCCCCGATATGTAGTAATATGTAGAGATGATGACCTATTGATTTCTGCTGGAGGGATGTTTGGCGGCAGCGGGAACAAACTCAGGTTGTAATCTCACTTGTTCAGTAATTAGCAGTTGACTTGTTACACTGAGGCTCGGACTCGCGGCGCCACAGGCACAGAGCGACGCTTTGATTTGATATTTAATGTTTTTAACATTTGAGATTATTATTATAGCTTCAGTTTGAGTCTCTTCATGCAGCAAACTGTGAAAAACATGAAGTGAAAAGTTATTTTTTTCGTTTGCTGTTCTTTCAATTTCAATTGTTTCTCCTTCTGTTAAACACATTCTCGATTTAAACAGACCAGTGAGATATGAATAAAGTTTATTATTCTTATTAATATTATATTTAATGTTTGGACAAAGCTTTTCTCTACTTCACCTTTAACCTCTCAGCCTCTGTCACGATGATATTTCATGTTTGTCTCTTCACACTTTTCTCTCACCTTTGTTTTGTGGATGAAAAGTGTCTGTTTGTGTGTTTGTGTGTTTGTTTGTGTGTTTGTTTGTTTGTTTGTTTCACCCTGAACAAAATAGTTTACATTTGCTTTTTTAAAGAACATCGGGTAATTACCGTCTTTAACGGTCATTGTTGTTGATAAATCGAATTCACACAAATTGTGAAGCACATTTTCACGCCGCAGGATTGTGTGTGTTGACTCGTGTGTTACCTGCAAATATTCACCTGTTCTCCTGAGAGGAGGACGACCGGCTGATGTGACGACAGTTACTGCGCTGGAACTTGAGTCAGGTGAGTTTCATTCTCAACGATGATCGCCCAAGCGAGAGAGACACAAAATGTGCGCGTCACGTTTGGTGTGAACACAGAGTAACACACGTGCCTGCGACTACAAACCAGGAAGTGAGTGTGTTAGTGTTAGTGTGTTTGCTTCAACCAGACACAACTTTTATCTTTACTTTATTTGAAGAGAAAATGTGACTGAGGCGTGGAGATGAACCGACAGAGTCACACCAGCTGCATCATTACTAATTTATATCTGATCGCGTGTGTTGACACTCCAGAGACCAACACACACACACACACACACAGACACACACACACTTATTCACTCACTCACACAGACACTCACACACAGAAGGAACTGAGATTAAAGGGTCATTCTGCTGTGTTACTTTATTTGATTCCTGCTGAACAAATCACCGTTGATTGTTGAGCGATACAATCAACTGTGATTAGACAACACTTCACAGTGCAAACACACACACACACACAGACACACACACACTGTTACTCTGGTATCAGCAGGTGAAAGAATGCAGCTGATTCAAAACGCCGCTGACGAGCTGTTAACTCGTCTCAGTGAAGTGACGACGTCTCGTCCTTCCTGCTCTTCACTCGTCACCTGTTCGGTTCTAAAGTTTCCTGTTAGATTTTAAATCAGCAGATCAGTGACTCCCTGTGAGCAGTGCTTTCAGATATCTGTACATTTGTGCACATGTACAAAGGTTTGATGATGTGTGAGTATACATGTGTGTGTGTGTGTGTGCGTCCTCTAACTAAATGGACGGGTCTAATCACCTCAGAGGGAGGAACCTCTTCCCCTTCCGCCGCCTCTTAACATTAACGGATATTAACGGCCCCCAGCGCTCGTCCGTTTCCTACAGAGAAATGAAATACATCACTAATGGTTTATCACAAACACGGCTAATGCTTTACGCAGACCTCTTACCATTAATAAATGATGGCATGTAAAGAGGGGAGGGGGCAGTGAGAGCTGACGGGGCCTGGAGGGGGGGACCTGGATCCGTTTCAGATATTAAACACAAAAAGGAGCGCTTGATTTGTCTTGTTTTGTGGCAATGGGGTGATTAAATGTGTTTTTAGCTCGAATGAGTGCAGGAGAATTCACACTCAGATGAATAAAGAGGATTTCTATCTGTGTGGAGGAGATTCCTACGACACGAGTTCTACCTGTGGAACCGTTCAGGAAGAAACAACACCTGTTTACATGTTAGAGAATAAAGACGTACACAATCGGAGAGTTCGGGTCTTTCCTGCCGCTTTAGCTCGAGGACGTGTTGGTGCTTCACTGGTTTTACAGCTGTCCGACCTTGCGGCCGTATTATTTTACGAGGCTGTCATCCTCAGAAAAACTAAATAATCAGTCAAACAACCTGTTTATGTTCAGATGATAAAAACCCTCGAGAGGCTGTAAAAATTACGACTCTAGTTCTTTAGTGGAAGTCAGGTGACATTATCGTAGAGTGGCAGCGGGAGCGACGGGAGGCCGGTGTGTTCGGCTGCAGCCGTGAAGAGTGAACGTGAAGGAAGAGATTCATCGGTTTTAAACGTTGTAACCTTCACTGCCCACATACTTTCACGTATCCTTTTACGTTAGCATGGCTGTCAGGCAGCACATCCACTAGAGGGCGGTGTGGAATCACGTCTCTAACAACAACAAACATGGAGGACGATGATGTTTCTCTGAAGGAAGAGGCAGAGCGGCTGCATTGTAAACGACGGCGGTCAAACTCAACCACTCGCAAAATCTCTCCTGAAAGAGTTCAGACACTGTTGAAATGTCTTCCTTGTGTTTTATGATCGTCTCGCTTGAGATATTGGGGACACTGCCCCCCCCCCCCCCCCACAGTCTCTGGTGGTACTGCTCTGTTTTGATTCCATATCCATAAACTCTCAGAAGAAAGATTTTAATGTAAAAAAGTTGATTCTCACTCAACTGAAACTCACCAAAACATCTGTTAACCACACGACTAAAAACTCAACTTCTATCCTTGTGGTCCCTGGTTTTCAGACACACACACACACACACACACACACACACACACACACACACACACACACACACACACACACACACACACACACACACACACACACACACACACACACACACACACACACGTTTGACCCTCATGTCCAGTTTCCCACATGCTCCCCCGTGTCCTCATTAACCCGAACTCAGAGGCCGCCATTCATCTCTCTGCTCCCGTCTCATTCTCCGTAATAACATCGCTGCCCCGTCGCCTCGTTTAACTTTTCCAATTAAAAGAGGAGGATCTCTCTATTAACCCTGCGCCTCCTCCTGCCATTTTTCCATCCTAACGTTGTTTTGGAGAGGACCGCGGGGACGGACCCGGCGGCCGTATTTCAACCCGAAACCGGCGCAGGTCTTTGCGCGGTGACAGCGAACGGCAGGCGCGGCGGTGAGTTATGGAGCCCGGATGGCGAGGGCAAATCTTAAGTTTGTGTTCTGTGTCCGTCCTGCTGCTCATCCGGAGACGAGGGCGGATACACGAGGAGACACCACAGGGGTCAACACCGATAACCGTCTGTCTCTCCACCCGTCTGTCTTCTCCTGTGTCTTTTTACTGTCCGTGTCTCTCTGGTCCTGCACTGAAGTCCACATATTTTCCTGAAACCTCTGGAAAATGTTCTCTGTATCTCTGTCTGTATCTTTATCTTCAACACATAAGAGATGAGGCCGGAACGAACCACATCCAACTTTAGCCGAACTTATTAAAAACCCCACCACACCATTACCGTCCTGACAACTGACAGTGACATCATCATCTCTCTCTGCTGCTGGAGGACACCTTGATTTGGACGAGCGGTCGGATTCTGTAGAATCACTTTGGACAGAAAAGAATCTGTAATATTTAAGCTTCACATTTATCTCTGCAAAACCAGTATCACATATTCAGGTAGAAAAATCAATGTACAATCTGAAATCTTTTTATTTAATGTCCTGGTCACTTTCAACGACCTAAAGATGAAATGTATAAAGATATATTTGGTGCAATAAATGCAGAACTAAATAAATAAAGTCGAGTGCTGCAGAACTTAGGTGAGAAAACTAAACGTCACAATTATTTAAAAAATATTCATATGAACGATGAACGTTTAGCAATTTCAGATTCTCCAGAATATTTTTCTACAAAATAGTCACACATGTGATCGTGACACAGACGCTTTTAGTAACTCTGATTGGCCCACTGCTCTCTCTCTCTCTCTCTCTCTCTCTCTCTCTCTCTCTCTCTCTCTCACACTCACACACACACACACACACACACACACACACACACACTCACTGACTTTGCTGCCACGCAATTAGGCCTTGGATCCATAGTAGCTCTGCCTGTATAGAGCTCAACATGTTGTCTATTGATTGGCCTGCGAGGAGAGAACAGACCAGAGGCCATGTTAAAGTGAGTGTGTGTGTGTGTGTGTGTGTGTGTGTGTGTGTGTGTGTGTGTGTGTGTGTGTGTGTGTGTGTGTGTGTGAGAACACAATCAGTCATATGTGATTTAAGTCAGTAAACCTCTGAGTGACTGCTACTCGTCATTTTGCTCGTTCTTCGGGGCCGATACCGATATT
The DNA here is from genome assembly GCF_009819705.1 of Hippoglossus hippoglossus. NCBI lineage: Eukaryota > Metazoa > Chordata > Actinopteri > Pleuronectiformes > Pleuronectidae > Hippoglossus > Hippoglossus hippoglossus. The sequence goes on from NC_047162.1 coordinate 19,591,451, forward strand.
AGGGAGTAAACAATTTCCGATAATGTTGTTATGAAATCCTTATGATAAAGAAATGTAATTGAGGTTTGATATTTTACAGTTTAACATGAGCTATTATAAGTAACTATAAATAAAATGTAAAATAACAGTTTTCAGTAACATATCTTCATTGCATGTTGGTTATGTTGAACTTTAATCGATGATTGAGTTCAACATGTCAACAAGCTGCTTCCACTTTGCTTTTTAAAGTCTCACAAACATGACAATGACTGAAACTGACCACAAACACACAACAGCCACATCACGACTCGAGGAAATCTGACCTGTCATCAATAAATCAAACACAGGGGTCGTACCTGCCTCCCTGATGTGAGCAGGAGAAAGACACCACGACTATTTAAAATACTATCATGTAATAAATAAACTATTTATAATATCTACAACAAGATCAACCTGAACAAACAAGTTCATCGACGGTCAGAGTTTAAAACACAGTTTGTTCTGTTCAAGTCAAATCAGGTGGAGGATGAAGAGCAAAACAAAAACAGGGATAATAGTGTCTCTGTCTTCTGTGTGTGTGTGTGTCTGTGTGTGTGTGTGTGTGTGTAGCAATGGGCAAAAAAAACAACTACTGTGGCCTGTGGCTCTCACACTCTGCTTTTATTTGTGTGTGTGTGTGTGTGTGTGTGTGTGTGAGTGTGAGTGTGTGTGTGTGTGTGTGTGTGTGTGTGCTCTCTCATCAATACTCCATTCAGTCGGCCTGAGGGCCCCGGGCCCCCCCACAGTGATCACATTTATTTTTAGAGAGCCGACAGAGTCCCACAGCCGAGCTGTTTACTGCTACATGTGTTTGTTCTGCTGCGCTCAAACACTCACTCATGTATTTATACTGCATCCGTCTGTAGTGCAAGGTTAAAACAACAACAACAATAATAATGATAATAATGATAATAATGATAATAAGACATAAGACATGACACTTGTTTTATAATCAGACTTTAGTAATATATTACTTTTAGTATTTCGTATTTGGTATCAAAGTCCCGCCCATACATGCTCTCAACCAATCCCGAGTGAGTCTCAGCTGTCAATCATGACGTCTCAGTTTTTATAAATAGTCAAATAACCAAACTGATCGGAAACATGATCAAACATCAGTGAGATAAGAACCTGAAATGACAGAAAAACATTCATTTATTGTGTTTGTTAATAGTTTAGTTTGGTCCATGTCCCATCTGCTAACATGGAGGAGGAGGGTTTATGAGCTATACTGCAGCCAGCCACCAGGGGGGGAGGGGGGGGGGGCAGATTTCGATGAAACTTGGGTCACGACAGAACTCTAGATTTTGTCGTGGATCTGGACAAAAAGGGGGCGGATCCAGGAATCTCTCATCTCTTTAACATTGTCGATGTTTTTTGACATGACAATAATTCAGCTCTCTCTCGTTTTAC
>NC_047162.1:19597881-19605381 GCF_009819705.1 Hippoglossus hippoglossus
AAAATTAGCCATGCAACATAAAAACTACTCACACACAGACACACACACAAACAAACACACACACACACACACACACACACACACACACACACACACACACACACACACACACACACACACACACACACACACACACACTTTAAACGTCTCAGCGGACAGGAAGTGAGGGCGTTAGGGCAAACAAGGAAGTGTTTCTCGTGGCAACCAAAGAGCTTCGCGTGTGTATCACTTCACCTGTAAAAGTGTGTGTGTGTGTGTGTGTGTGTGTGTGTGTGTGTGTGTGTGTGTGTGTGTGTGTGTGTGTGTGTGTGTGTGTGTGTGTGTGTGTGTGTGTGATGATGAGATGCAGTCGGGGGAATCCAAAGTGCCCGTCGACTGTTTTAATTGTCTTATCACCTCCTTCTCCTCCCTCGTTCCTCCCTCCATCCCTCGCTTCACCCCTCTGCCCCTCCTCCTTTCATCCTCCCTCTCTCCACCTTCCTCCCTCCTTCCCTTCATCCATCCTTCCCTTCATCCATCCCTCCTTCCCTTCATCCATCCACTCCTTCCCATCCCGCTCAACACTTCCTGTTTCTCCTTATCTCCTTCGCTTTCTGTAATTCCTTTCATCCCTCCGACCCATCCATCATTCTTCTATCTCTCTCTCATTTCCTCCCTCTCTCCTTATTGTCTTCCCTTCTCTCCTCCCTCATCCATCTCTACTTTCTTTTCTTCCTGCACTTATTATCCTCACCTCCCTCTGTCCCTCATCCCTTTCTTCAAACCCTAACTTCCTCCCTTCATCCTTCCTTTCCTTCCTCGATCCTTCCTTCCCTTATGTTGTTTCCCTTACTTCCTCTTCCTCTATTCTCTCTTTTTCCTCTCCCTGTTTCTCACCCCCTCACAGAAAGTGAAACCAAAGCATCTGGGTCGCCCCCTGGTGGCAGGCTGCAGTATATGATAAACCCTCCTCCTCCATGTTAGCAGATGGGACACGGACCAAACAAAAAAAAATCACAGTAGACGTTAAATAAATGTTTGTCAAAGATGGTTTCTGTCATTTCAGGTTGTTCTAAACATGTTTGTTCAAGTGTGTTAATCATTATTATTTGATAATGAACGGGCTGAGACATCATGATGGACAGCTGAGACGTCATGATTGACAGCTGAGACGTCATGATTGACAGCTGAGACTGACTCGCGGCTCAATCCCTTGATTCTCCAGATTTAGTTTTGTCAGTCATCAGGGTTAACTTGCTAACCCTATCTTTGGATTTCATATTTCATGTTTCAATAAATAAACCTTCTTCCACCTGAGTGATCTGAACTGTTTGGTTTTTACATTTTTATCTTAGAAATGAGTCTTAAAATTCTGAATGTCAAGTGTAAAATCTCACTTTTTAAGGTGTGTAAAAGTTGGATTAAAGCTTTAATCTCATGAACAAGGTTATTTATCACAGGTTAACACACACACATACACACACACACACACACACACACACACACACACACACACACACACGTTTGTACTTCTTCTTAGTGAGGACACTCATCGGCATGGTGCATTCCCTAACCCTTAACCTAAACCTAATTCTAACCCTAAAACCAAGTCTTAATCCCAAACAGTCCATTAAAGGGGGGGGGGGGGGGGGGGGGGGGTCACAAAGTAGGTTGTAGGCTCAAACTGGTCCTCACAAAGACAGCTGTACAAGAGCACACCCACACACACATGGTTCTTCCAGTTCACTGCTCCTCTCTGTCCAATCAATGCAATATTAATGAGCCACAGCCCTGCTGGCTACACTGGGCACTGTGTGTGTGTGTGTGTGTGTGTGTGTGTGTGTGTGTGTGTGTGTGTGTGTGTGTGTGTGTGTGTGTGTGTGAGTGAGTGAGTGTGTAACTGACGATATATGTGCATACTTACTGTGTCCTCATGTGTGCGTGTGTTTATTTGTGTGTGCATTTGTTCCATTTGTTGCTTGGGTGTGTGCGAGTGTTAATGTGTTTATGTGACAGAGTGTTTGTCTGTGAATGTGTGTGTGTGTGTGTGTGTGTGTGTGTGTGAGAGAGAGAGCGTGCGTGTATGAGTGTGTGTGTGTATGTGTGTGTTCCCCCTAGCTAAAGGACAGGCCTCAGGCTAAAGCTCTGTCAGTGTCAAGGTCACACACGTATGCAAACTCACACACACTCTCTTTTCTCTCTAACACACACACACACACACACACACTTGCTCTTGTGACTAAAAGGCTCTTTATATAACACAGATTGTTGAATGTTAGAATCAACAAGTTGTGAGTAAAATCTCTCAGATTCACAGACGTGTCAGTTTCCTCCCTGCTCAACTTTACTCTGAAGGAGCCACTCAGAGGAGGACTTTTATTTTGAAGGTGGTTGACCTCAACAAACATGTAACTGAGAATTCACCAGGTCTCAGTGTGATCGAACGTAGTTTCTGAGATAAGAGAAGATAAGATAAGTATAATGGTGTTAAAGTCGCCTGGTGATGCTTTGACTCACGATTGGTGGAGAGAGTGTCATCAGAACATCGATCACATGGTTCCATCCTACGATCACCACAGCACAAGATGGCCGCTCCCACTTCCTGGATATTTTGTTTTCAGATCTGAACAGTGGGAGGAAGTGGAGCCGCGTCGGCCATCTTTATTTACAGTCTACGATGACAGCGTGAGAACAGGAAGAGGAAACATGGACCTGTTAACAACCGTGAATGATGCTGGAGTGGAGTTAACACATCTGATTTCTCCGATTAACTTTAACTTAGATTTTGTACAAACTGCATCATCACACATTTTCCATCTTCTTCTCTTCATGTTTCATCTTTAACAAAGTTTTCACCAACACAAAATCCCTCCACACCACGTTTACATGTCAGAAAACAGAATAAAAACTGCAGAAAAGTGAGAGAATATTTCTTTCTTCTCTCTCTCTCTCTCTCTCTCTCTCTCTCCCTCTCTCCCTCTCTCTCTCCACAGTAATCATACATCTCTCCACCTCTCTCTCTCTCTCTCTCTCTCTCCCTCCCTCTCTCCCTCTCTCTCTCCACAGTAATCATACATCTCTCCATCTCTCTCTCTCTCTCTCTCTCTCTCCCTCCCTCTCTCCCTCTCTCTCTCCACAGTAATCATACATCTCTCCACCTCTCTCTCTCTGAGCGTCCAGGCTCCGAGCGCATCGATCCGTCAGCTCTCACCAATCTGCAGCTTTAACCAGTCGATGCTCCTGCCAGTCACATCCTGCTCGCCGCCGCCTCTCCTGCTCGGCTTCCGTCTGTAATGGACCTGAGGAATCTGGCGCTGGGGCGATTTACTGCCGTCGCTTCACGGCCCGGCTCCTCCGTCACGTGTCTCCGCGGTCGGACGGTTGGTTATTTGTTATTGTTTGTTGTTCGCTCGGAGGTGAAATTACAGACGAGTGTGTTTCAGAAGTGGTGTCATCACAGGATTGACATTTCCCATTTAGCAGAGTGGAAATGATTCGCACCTTTTCCTGCCGCTCGCTGGACGACGTTTCTGAGAGTTTGAGTTTAGAGGCCGACTGGAAATCTGCAGCATCGAGTTTCTCAAAGTTTCTCATGTTTACCTCATGTGACCAAACAAAGGTCTGAAGAGAGGAAGAAGCTTCACATGGCTGAAGTGAAAACTTCTCTTCCATCATGAAAACCTCTTACTTTGCTTTTCTTCCACTGAAAATAAAGATGGACGACAAGACAGCCCCTTAAAGTGAAGCCAACATGTCCTGATCGCCCCCTGGTGGCTGGTTACGGTATAGGTTAGAAGTAGAGTTGAGATTCTGCTCTGGTATTTCTGTTTTTATTTTGTCATCAAATGTTCATTTCAGCTTCATCATCTTTAAAACCTGTATTTCTATGATTATAAACCCTGGAACATCTAAACTGCAGTTTCCTCCTTCATGTGCATCACAGGCCACAGACGAGCAGCTGTCAATCATCCGAGCTGTGATCATGAGGATGTTCAGCCACGAAACCAAATCATCTCCCATCAGCTGCTCGTAAACTGTCCGTCAATATCCTCAGTGAGACGCTCCGTGTCCTCGACGGGTTCACGACTCCTCCTCGTTACGGTCGTTTGTATCGACGCCCGTATGAAATATTTATCATCAAGCAGTTTGAAAAGATGATCAATGGCGTTGCCTCCGGTGTAAAAGCGGTTATTGCACCGACGCCTGTTTCACACGAGAAACACGGGAACGTATTGATCTCGTGTTTCTGATGTGAACAGATACAAATCACACACAGAGTAAATATCACCTTTGTTTCCACTGAGGAAACTTTGTCCTCCTCAGATGAGAATGAACAGATTTCATCTTTAAAGCATCAGAATTCAGTAGAATCACAACCGCACTGAGCTGATCCATGACTCCTTCACCTTTTCCTCCTTTCTCTCTCCTTTCTCCTCCCTCCTCTCCTCCCTCCTCTCCTCCTCTCCATCCACTCCTTCATCTCTCCCTCCATCCTGGCCCCCAATCTTCACCTCTCTATCTCCTCCCTCTTCTTCCTGTCTTTTTCTGCATCCTCCTCCTCTCCTCCCTCATCTCTCCCTCCATTCTCACCTCCCTATCTCCTTCCTCATCTCCTTCCTTCTCTCCTCCTCCCTCCTCTCTCACCTCCTCAGTAGCTTCACCTCCCATCTTGTCGGAGCTAAACACACATTGTCCCTTTTTGATCTCCACTTCTCTCGGCACTTAACATCGACTTTCCTTCGTATTGTGTTTAAAGCGTCGACTCTGTCCCACGTTTAAATATGCACAGATACTTTCTGAGGATTAAAGGAACTTAGCAGGTTGACGGCTCTGATGTAGAAACGTGCGGCTGCCGTCAGGAGGAGAAGAGATAAGTGGACGATTTAAAACAGTTTGTAGAGATAAAGATCAGTGAGCGAAGCTGCGGGGAGAAAAAAATCTGGATTCAAAACACAGACGTGAAGAAAAACCCTCGAAGGACGAGACAGAAGAAAGAGTCGTGAACTGTCCCAGGTTTTCTTCTTCATGGTTTAATCCTGTGAACTTTGTTATTTTCTAAAACCTCCACAACCTCCAGTTCTGAGAGAATCACTTTGGGTCGTATTCAAAACCGTCAGAAATAACTTTCTTTTACTGTTTTGGTTTTGGTTGAGTTCTGACGATCAGGCATCGATGATCTGAACCGATTCACAGATTCTTATCGCAAACATCAAGGAGACTTGAAGTGTGAAAGGTTCAGCGATTGGACGAGAGCACAAACCTGCAGCAGCCAATGAGAGCGAGCTGAGCAGGAAACGCCACCGACTGGATGATGTGGGTTTAGAACAGAAACATTGATATTAGAGGATCTGATGTCACTGAGGGTCCTCACAAGGATAGAAGTGCAGATGTGTTTCCTAAAAGGGACAGATGGGTTGTTTCCAGGAACCCCTCCCCCCCCCCCCCCCACACACACACACACACACACACACACACAGATGGATGTAGTGACACTGTGATGAGCAGAGCAGGGGTCAGAGGTCAAACTCCCAGAGGGTCAGAGGACACGTGTGGAGGCGGGATCATCTAAATAGACAACGGGGTGTGTTTGACTCCGAGGCAGATGAGCTTAGAAACACACACACACACACACACACACACACACACACACACACACACACACACACACACACACACACCCCTCCATATAAGATGAAACATTATAATTAATTCCAGAGATAATTTAAAGAGTCACAATATGTTAATTTTACGTCTTAATGTGATTTTTCAATTTAAAATGTTCAAGATTTAAGCATAAAACCACAAAAAGCTTCTTAATTCATTTCATTATAATCAAAATCCCTTTTAAAATATCCTAAAACCTAAATACATCTTTATTTTAAGTGCAGCTGAAGCAGAACATCTGTTTCTTCTTGTTCTTTAACGAACAAAGTGAAGAACTTTTCTTCGGTTTCTTTAAATCACAAAACGAGGTCGAGCAGGAAGATGAAAACATAAAGAGCGTCTCCTCATCAGGAGGTTTGTAAAGCACTCGATGGAGAGGAGCTTTAATCACATGATGAAAGGAGCAAAGAGCAGAACCAGGCAGAAATTTGCTGCATAAGTAATTTTTGATCGATATGTTACATTAGAAAGTTTCTTCTTTGAGGATCTGGAGGAAGAAGAGAAGAGTTCATCAGTGTCCGCTGCAAGAAGTGATAACGAGCAGAGGGAAACGACAACAGTGAGAAACTGAGGATAAAACAGAGGAATCCCTGAGAAGAGGAAGAGGAAGAGGAAGAAGAAGAGGAAGAGGAAGAAGAAGAAGAGGAAGAGGAAGAAGAAGAAGAGGAAGAGGAAGAAGAAGAAGAAGAAGAAGAGGAAGAGGAAGAAGAAGAAGAAGATTCACCGGTGACTTCACACACTCAGATTTTATATTTTTACATTAAACTACTTTAAAGCATCAGAATATTTCTTCCAGCTCAGCGACTGATTTATTTATTTATGATTTATTTTTGATATTTTGATATATTTAAATAAAAAAATGTTTTAAACAACCAGTTCCAGTTTCACCGCTGGAGTCACGTCAGTTCTTCTAAACGTTGATATAATAACGAGATCGTCTCCGGTGATGAAACACGCAGCTTAATACGACCAATGGTTACGTTTGATTTTCAGATGACCTCTAGTGGCCACAGTGATTATGACGGGAGCAAAAGAGGAAGTCGGGGTGAGTCGATGACGGGATCTTTGTTTCCGGTACTTCCACCACGTGTCTACTTCTGTAACCACGGCAACAACGGACTCGTTCACACCTGGTTTGATCCAGAGCTTCAGACTCTTCGGTTCAGTCTGAACCTGAACATCAGGTGTGAACGGCTCCTCAGACCAGAAGAGGAGTTCTGGATCTGGATCCTCGGCCTTGGTATCAGTCTGTTAACGAGTCCAATGAGATCTCATCACTTCTCTGAGTGTATTAAACGATCGCAGCCGCTCGTCTCTGATCTCCTCACCTCGTTAAAACACCGAACACACCCGCTCCCTCTCCTCCGACGTCTTAGCGCCCGTTAGTAACCGTAATCTCGCTCTAAGCCTCGACGCTGAATTGATAATTGAAAAGTAAAGCGGCGGCGATTAATTTTTGACGGCGTTGTGGTTTTTTCGAGGCGGAGGCCCCTCCTCGAGCGGCGGGCCCCAGACTCCTGCAAGTTGATGTGAGAAACCCCGGTGAATCAAAGCCGGGGCTCAGCTCTCGGGGGCTTCTCTCCCTCCGTCTCTCCCTCCGTCTCTCCCTCCGTCTCTCCATCCCTCCATCGCTCGGCTGGATCTTAATGCCCACCTGAGGGAGGCGAGGGGAGGCCGAGGTTCTCTGACTCCACGTCGATACTCCCTCTCTCCAGCTGAGCAGAATCACAGCCGCTCTGCTCTTAACTGATCGAAACCTAAACCCCCTCCTCACCTCCTCTCCTACCTCCTCACCTCCTCTCCTCCCTCCTCACCTCCTCAGTAGCTTCACCTCCCATCTCGTCGGAGCTAAACACA
>NC_047162.1:19610381-19617881 GCF_009819705.1 Hippoglossus hippoglossus
AGAACCTTGTTTTTCTGGCTCGATGAGCTGATCTTCCTCACTTGTTATTTACTCTCCAGCTCTTCCTCGGCCTCTACTACTCGTCTACTCTTCTCACCTTTACCCCCCCGAGACGCTGCCAAAAACAGATTTTTCCCAAACTGTTAAGAGCGGCGGAGAAAAACGTGGAATCAAGATCTCAAAGAGGACTCGACGTGCGTGTGTGTGTGTGTGTCTGTGTGTCTGTGTGTGTGTGTGTGTGTGTGTGTGTGTGCGAGCGGATGTGTTTCTGAGGAGAAGTTGTGAAAAGCTTTGACACGCTGCAGTTTCCAGGTGTGTGACGTGTGAGAAGCTTTCTGACGGCACTAATGAAACCGACAGGAGCAACAGGAAGGACGACGAGTGGAGGAGACGTGAGGCCGGTGAAGTGTGTCCAACACACGTGAGCAGTAAATAACTTTATACATATCCTTCTTCTATATTCTCCCATATTTCTGCATTAAACTCTGAGGGATAAAATGTTTCAAAGCAAGAAGCTCCTGACTGACAGTTACACAATCAGACGTTAAATTAAAAACGTGTCCTGTTAACACGACGTCCTGGTTTACAGACGCACCCTAAAGAAGGTTTCTCTTCATACAGAACGCCGATGTAGCGGTTAGCATTCCTCATCAGAAGTAATGAGTGTGTTAGCTCCAAGCTAAAGAGATAAAGCCTGGTTGCACCCACGGCTGTTAATCAGAGAAGAATTTTCTCCTGCTTTTCTATCTGTTGAGGAATTATTCATATCATAAGAAGACTTCAATCGATAAGTTAAATCTTATTTTACAAGTAACTGTTAAAACAACTGGAAACGTTTCAGATGGACTGAGATGAGACGTCATCAGAGTTCAGCGCCAGGCAGACGTCACGTTAGCAACAATAAATACACACAACTGGATTTACGCTCACTGTACAAGATTAACACCAGCCTACGTTACACAGCAGTTCTGATGATATATATTTATAATGTATATGTACACTATCATATCTGGAGGTGGCCTCCTGAAGGTCAGAGTGAGAAACCAGCTGTGAAGCGAGGAGCAGTTTTCACGTCGGCCACAAAGAAACAAACAATCCACAAGAAAACTGAATAATCAGCTGCTGTTTTCCTTCAAATTTAAAAAGCTTCAGGAACGTTTTTTACATCACGAGAAATAAAGTGAGGAGGAAAAGATTTTGGACCAAAATGTGGTCGAACAGAAACGGAATGAAAAGAGTGAGACTGAGGAAGTGGGAGGAGCCTGAAGTCGACGAGTTCAGACGAACAAATCAAGTTTCACTTTCTGATCGATTCTCATCAGTTAAAAGTTAAATAAAACAAAATCGTTCTTGACGACCTGTGATGAAAATTCTGAATCCATGCTCTAAATGTTCCAGAACTCGTTTCTGCAAAAATAAATCCAGAAATACCTGAAGTTCAGACATTTGAAAAGAAGATTGTCTTTATGAACTTTAAACTTAATTTCGATGAGAAGCCAAAAGGCTTTGACGTCAAAGAGCAGCGGTCGGGACTCGAGATGTTTGAGGTGAATGAACAGGAATGAGGAGAAGATGTAAACGACTCAAAACACATGAATTCAGTTTAAAATGTAAACGTGGCTTCAATCAGGAACTTTAAATACAAAATAATTTAATGGGAAGAAAAAGTCATCAAGTCCTGAAGCTGAGTCGTTTCCTCGTCTGATGAACTTTGAATGAAGATGTGAAAACTTCCTCAGCTTCATTTTACACTCTTAACATTTTGGGGCTAAAATGAAATTGACCACGAGAGAATCTTTTCAGTTTCTGCCTCAGAAAAGAAAACTAAGGACAAAGGAGTCGGACACGAGACCGGAGCTCGGCTGCAGACGCGGCTCAGACCATGAAGCGGTGCTCCTTCCCGTCATGGGCCATCAGGATCACGTTGCGGTTGGACGTCCAGATGAGGCGGGCGAGCTTCAGGTGGTTCTGGGAGCCCGGGGACGCCGGCTGCACCGGAGGAACCTGGTAGGTCTTAATGCAGCGGAGCTGAGGGGCCGAGTTCAGCATCCCGATGCTCCCCAGCAGACTGGTGTTCATCTGGGGACCAGCACAACATGAGACTCTGTCCACTGGTCAATAATCAACACGTCCTCTGGGTAAAGACTTCAGCACCTTCAAGGAGGTTATGTTTTCACCCCTGGACATTTAGGTTCTGTTTGATTACGCAAAAATCTACTGTGAATTTGCTTTTAGTGATGAACTGATGAAACCTCGTAGGAAACGAAGACACTGAAAAACCTCGTTAGTAGTTCGGACTCTGAGCGGCTAGCGGCTAACGGCTAGCGGCTAGCAGCTAGCGGCGGAAAGCAAGGAGCTGCAGCAATGGACGGTCTGAGGACAGTGATGAGTTTTCTGGACATTAGATCATTTAAACATTTTACAATTAACACTAATCAACTTTATCAACCTGAAGATGAACTTCTCTTTTAAAATGTGAGTTTTCTGTCGCTGCATCTTGTGAAGAAGTCAGAGTCTGAAACTGGACACAGCCTGAGAGAGTGTGTGTGTGTGTGTGTGTGTGTGTGTGTGTGTGTGTGTGTGTGTGTGTGTGTGTGTGTGTGTGTGTGATAGTGTGTGTGTGTGTAGGAAAAACCCAGCCAGTAGAAACTCTATCGTTTCCTGAGACGACGCTGCCCCTCCCTCACACACACACCGACACAGCGTCTGCCAGCTCATTACCACAGCAGCCGTCCTGCCGGCGCAGCAGCAGCGGTTTATGCTTACAGTAATGCCATGTGTGTGTGTGTGTGTGTGTGTGTGTGTGTGTGTGTGTGTGTGTGTGTGTGTGTGTGTGTGTCGGCAGACAGTCGTGTCAGAGGTCGTAAAGACCTTTCATTCAAAATAACAGTTCTGGGAAGACGATAAGAAGAACACGTCTGTCTGTGTTGACTGTCTGCTCACATTCCTCTGAGTGACACTTCAGGTTTTATAAGTGAATTCATAAATAAAAAATTATGAATCTATAGAAAAATTTGAATAATTAAATAGGTCAAATGAGAAGAAGTTACTTGTTGTCGATTAAAGTCAGACTGAGTCTCAGCTTCACTGCTGCTAAAATTAACTTTTTTAATGTTTCTGACAGAGAAATGACGTCTTGACCAATCAGTGAGAGATGAATGTGTGTTGGTGTGTGTGTGTCATTCACCTGCCAGAAGGAGATGTGGCTGTCGGTGTTAGAGTAGGTTGCTAGGTAACGGCCGTCAGGGGCGAACGACACCGATGTGATCGGACCCTTATGACCGTGGATGTTCTGCAGAGAGAGAGAGAGAGAAAACATCATTATTATTAATATTACTTTGTATTTGTAACAGAAATCGGTTTTACGTCAAATACAGAGAAGAAGATAAACCGATGAGGAAGAAGACGACTGAAGTTTCCTGCTGACAAAGACTGATGTGATGTAAACATGTTCATTCACAATAAATCATATGAAACACATGTGTTATTAAGAAACTGTCCCTGGAAAAGAAAAGATGGAAAATAATCAAATATGGACAAAACAACTTTAAATGGATCCAGTGTTTATCTCGTGTGCAGCTCAACACTGACGTGATCTCATCAGTTTATTATATCAAGTTCGTTTCCTCGTGTCGACGTCTCCAAACATCTGCAGCAGCTGTTTCTCTCTCCTGCGACGACGTGATGAAGAACAAACTTTCCTCCTCGTTGAAATTTTATAAAGTCGCCTCAGAAAAAGACTCATTTTGCCGCGACGCCGCCCAGATCCTCCTGGACAGTGGTGTTCGGTGGAGTTAACTCCATCAGGCGCGGGGCAGCTTCTGCTCCAACATATGCTGCCGTTCGCCTGCAGAACTCTGGGGACGGAATCAAGCGACGCCGCGCCACGTGTAACGCAATAAACCGTCCCACCAGATGCACGGTGTGTGAGGCAATAACCGCCCCCCCACCCCCCGCCTCCGCCCGCGACTGGCTTTACAAACTCTCACCTCCAGATGAGATTAAGACGCGTCGCCTCAGGCGCTCAGACCCCGAAATAATAACCGTCTGCGGCGATTAAAGCAGAAAAAACTAATAATGCAATGAAATAAAAATCTCATCTTTTTAATTCGTTCTCTCCGTCCTTTCTTTTTGCTGGAAACACTATTAGATTCCAGCAGAAAAAAAATAATCTCTCCGGTTCCTTCACCTCTTTCCTTCATCTCTCTCCTAATGAATCCCTTCATTTTGATTTCTTTCACCTTCCAGTGTTCACCCCCGTCACCAGTTCTCCTGCAGTAGTTTCTCCTAATCCCATTTAACATCACCAGTGTTCAGAGTGTGGAGGTGAAAACTGTCTGTCGGCAAATATTCATCAAACCAAAAAACATTTAGGACCAAAGTCTACTTTTCAAAATCTCCACAACTGAAGAACCTTAATGTCCAAATTCATCTAAAACTTAAAATATACGTGATAAAAACATTTCTTTGATTTATTTTTCTCACTGTGGTTATTGTTAAAACCATCAAACACCAAAACACACTCTGACCTACAGCCACTGGCCAATCAGAGCTCCTGCTGCTGCTCTGTGGGTGGGACTTATTGTGTCAGTGTGTTTATGAAATGGAACATTTTAATGTTAAATCAGCACAAAACTTACATGAGGATGAGAAATGATATGAGAGGCAGCAACTGGAGTGAATGATTTAAAATTAAAAACAAAATCAGGACAAATGAACGATACGCTGTCGTCCAATCAGAGCGCAGGGCTGAAAGATTCAACACAAAGATGAGTGGAACAATTTAATGTGATTCAAATATTGATGATTTCATATATATTATGATGAGTGTGTGAGTGCGTGTGTGTGCGTGTGCGTGTGTGTGTGTGTCACGGTGGACTGAATACCAAATCAATCAGCCTATCAGAGAGCAGTGAAGCAAACTGAAACCATTTACAGCAGCACTCTGTACTTCACTACACCTGACGCCTGGGGACTGTGTGTGTGTGTGTGTGTGTGTGTGTGTGTGTGTGTGTGTGTGTGTGTGTGTGTGTGTGTGTGCACGTCACAGAAGGCTCATCCCATTTTGTTTCCATCCCCCATGATTGACAGCTCTTAAGCTCCACCTCTTAAGCTCCACCTCATAATAATATTTTCCTCGTACGATGCTCCTGGTTGAGCGAACGCGACTTCGAGCACTAAACTGTTAAATAAGTTGATTTCAAAGTGTATTTGGTTAATTTCTGTTTAAATAAATCCACTTCCTGTTGCGGGGCGCCGGCCACATGGAGGTGAATGTGGGTCCTGAAAGTTTTGTCAACCACGAGGACCTGAGGCTGCTCTTTGATTGGTTGTTACAGATTTACCACGGGACACTCCCACTGTTATTTACAGCCAATAGGTATTGATTTACATTTTTTTTTAAATCTAATGTGATTGGTTGAGCCCCTCGACGCCGTCTCAGGTGCGTCCGACGTCACCGAGTCACTTCCACTGCGACAAGCCGACAAGAAAGGAAGGAGATGAAGGAGCTGATTTACAGGTTCAGCAGCGAGTGATGAGGACGAGTTTACTTTGAACAGATCCGGAAATATTTGATCACCGTTTTTTCACGTTGTGAGATGAAGAGATTTTCCAGATAAAAACCTCAGACATGTGTAAACGAGTGACATCACTGACTGTGAGTCGTCTGGTGCCTGTCGGGCCTTGAAGAGATGAATCCTACTAAGAGACGCTCTAGTTTTATTATTGTCCGATATATCTGTGTCAGCCCCTACGAATCCATATCAGTTCTACTGTAGCGTGAGTCGGAGCGCCACTCGCCCGGCTCATTATGGGATGTAGAGGATGGAGAGTGGGAGGTGTGAAGCTGCACCTCCAGCCACCGACGTTTCCTCCGGATTCAGAAAGAAACAGATGCAGACGGAGAGAAAGATCATTCAGATTGTTTCTTTGTGTTCAATTAGTGGAGTCTGTTAAAGAAGCCGAGCAAGCAGCTGGACACACACACACACAACCCCACACACACACACACACAACCCCACACACACACAACCCCACACACACACAACCCCACACACACACACTGAGTAATGCAGCTGACAAAGGACTGTTCACGGAGGCTGATCAAAGCTGTGGCAGATGGTCATGCAGGGACAAGCTAGCTACGGTTAGATGGACACACACACACACACACACTCACACACACACACTCACACACACACACTCACACACTCACAGATTATGAGTAAAAACTCTCACATCATCTTTTCCTTCATCTCCTCCTGATTCTTTCTTCACTTCCTTCCTTAGTTATCACTTCATCTCCATTTGGCTCATTTGAACCCATCATCCCTCCGTCACTCTTCTCTTCTTTCTTTCCTCCTTCACTCTTTTCCCTCCTCCTCTTTTCTCTGATTTCACAAATCAAACCATTTATTTATCTTTTTGTTTTTCTGTGAACTGAGCATCTGGGACCTCATGAAAATATAAACACAAATGTTTTTATAATAAGAAAAGCTTGTTATTATTTATCCCAAACTTCCTGAAGTGCTTTGACAAATTCCACAAATGTGTTAAAACTTATGTCCCATCTGCTAACATGGAGGAGGCGGGGTTTATGACCTGTACTGCAGCCAGCCACCAGGGGGCGATCAAGATGATTTGTCTTCATTATTGGGACATGAAAACATTATATAACGAATAAACTCCAGAATCAATAAGGAGAATCTGAACTAATGAAACCTAAAAGATACACATTCCTATAAAGAGAATAAAGCTCACACACACACACACACACACACACACACACACACACACACACACACACACACACACACACACACACACACACACACACACACACACAAAGGCGTCGTCTATTAAATGTTAATTACTTCAAATAAAACACAAAGGGAAAGCGTCTCCTGTCTTTATGTCGTGAACACAAACGTAAACACACAAGATGTTGGCTGAACAGGGGCCAGTGCAGTTATCAGATATAAATGACCCCCCCCACCAGACTAGACTGCTCAGGTTACTGCAAATCAATACACAGCAAATTACCAACACACACACACACACACACACTGCACAATCACACACACACACACAATCAAACGTAAAAGTGTGCAAAGACAGAAGCGTGATTAAGAGACTCATCACTTCATCGTTAATCAACGATCGAGGGAAAGAAAATAAGTGACAGCAACAAAACTCCTCCTTCCTCCTGTCGTTTCTCCTCCTCTCTCATCCCCCCCCACCCCGGTTCCTGCTCTCCCATCGTTCCCTCTCTTTTCTCCCTCGGCTCTCCTCCCACAGGAGAAAGTTACAAACTCACAGAAAGGTAAAGAGCCAGGTTAGAGGAGAATGTACTGATGGAAGATTGAGGATTTGTGGAAAGCACCTCTATGACTAAAAGATTTTGACTGTTGCCGTGGTGATCAACGATGTATCATTATAATTATTATCATTACAGAACAGTGACATTTTCCAACAATGCAAGAAAGATGTAGGAAAAGG
>NC_047162.1:19622881-19650381 GCF_009819705.1 Hippoglossus hippoglossus
TCATATTGGCCAGTTAGATTTCAGCAGCAACACACACACACGCACACAAACACAAACACACACACACACACACAGGCGCACACACTCCTTTGTGTCATACATGAAAAGACTCCAGTGAATTACCCTCTCTACGTGACCTGTGACCTCCACTTGTGTAAAATGCTGCTTCACCTTAACCACGACCTCACTGTGATGTATAAAAGCAGCCGTGACCTTTGACCCCCCTCGCTGCCGGTTGTGATGCTGATGGTCCAGGAAGTGAAAGTGACTCTGCTGCCGTTAAACTGGTTAAACTGGATCAACAGTTATAGTGACGGATGTAAATCAACTGATAATATTGGATAAATGTAACTTTGCTTTCACGAGGTCGACGGTGACCGGGTCAGTTTGGTCATAAACCAGAGTTTATGACCAATATTCAGCTGGAAACTTTTAAAATATGAAGAATTCTGGGTCAGGAAGCAGAGGATCATGGGTAATATCCAGCGTTCAGTTGCGTTCCACACACGAACACAGACCAACACACACGAACACAGACCAACACACATGAACACAGACCAACACACACGAACACAGACCAACACACACGAACACAGACCAACACACACGAACACAGACCAACACACACGAACACAGACCAACACACACGAACACAGACCAACACACACGAACACAGACCAACACACACGAACACAGACCAACACACACGAACACAGACCAACACACACGAACACAGACCAACACACATGAACACAGACCAACACACACGAACACAGACCAACACACATGAACACAGACCAACACACACGAACACAGACACAGGACTCACATGTCAGAGCAACGCAGACATTGTTACATCATCATAATGTCCTGCAATCAGATTACAGCCTGGCTTCCATAACTCAGTGTGTCGGCCTAAGTGTTTCTGCAGAGTGTGTGTGTGTGTCTGTGTGTGTGTGTGTATACACTCTGGAATCTGAGAGGGAGGATTGAACAATCAAGTAAACGAACACAAACATTAAATCCAACCAATCAGTTCAGTTGCTGAGCAGAAATATGTTCAGTGTGTATTTAACACAAAGATCTTTACACCAGCTTTGTTCCAGTGTCTGTTCTGAACGTCCTGTGTGGACTGTTGGTCTGTGGTGATGCTGACGGCAGCTTTTTCACTCAAACTGTGACAGTGACCTGCAGGAATTGAGCCACAGCAAATAAAGAGTAAAGAGCTGCTCAGGTGTTTATTCAAAGTTCAGTGGAGCTGGACTCGGACCTGGAGAATCAGTTGTCGTGAACGTTGTGTTGTTGTGATCGTCACTGACACTGATGAGTCTGTTTATTCAGGATTTATTAACAATGAACGTATCACGAGAGATTTCTGGATTTATTTAATAGATTTGATGACTGAGTAGTAAAAACTATCTACTGGCAAAAATACTAAAGAGTAAAATGTCTCACTAAAGGTGAGACGCGACTGCAGAGACAATTTTTCTTTTTTAGTTCCACAGACAAGAATCTGATTTGTCACATTTATTCTCTCTGATCGTCTTCTGTGTTATTTACTGAGACAGAATTCATTTCAAAGATCTGGTTCAGAATATGAGATAGAAAATGTAATTGTGTCAATCAAAGCAACATGTGACATCACGTGTGTGTGTGGGGGGGGGGGGGGGACTCACTTGGCCAGCTGCTTCTCTGCGTCGGCACAGAGCTCCAGAAGTCCCATGAGCACCGCTGACACGTCCATGTACGGCTCCCACACAGTGAAGCCTCGGCCAATCAGGTCGATGGCGGTGCGGCGGATGGTGCTGTGGGCGGGCAGCTTGGGGCTGGGGGGCTGCAGCAGCAGGAAGGTCAGAGCCTTACCTGCAACCAGTAGAACCAGTGGGATCAGAGCATTGTGGGGGTTTGAGTCTGGTGGTGGTTCGGACACCAGCCAGTGACACTACGCCACATTTATTTGATTTTGTCAGTTCTGGGTTCATTAGTTTTCTGCAGGAAGTGAATAACATGGAGGAAAATATGACATTAATAAGTGATGTGTGCAGAATAGTTCACACGTGAGACACTGCACCAGTTTCATGACATTAAACCTGTTCAATGTCTAATTAGCTATTTGTCAATTAGTTCACATCTGTATTCCCAACATAACCATAAAGTGTTGACTGGGACTCAGTCGACCCAACGACCCAACACACGACTGTCTCTTATGGTAGAAACATAAAAGAACCAACACCAGATCCTGGTCAAACGTCGATGACATCATCAGCTCTATACGACTTCGTAGAGCATCGCCCCCCCCCCCCCCACGGCAGCAACATGGCTATTAAAGAAATAAAGATATTTTCTTTCAAGAAATCGTATCAGCTCATATAGAAAAATAATAAACCCTAATGTTTAAAATGAGGCTCCGATAAAAATGATGTAACACACAAACACTCACGCACACACACGCGCGCACACACACACACACACACACACACACACACACACACACACACACACACACACACACACACACACACACACACACACACACACACACACACACACACACACACACACACACACACAGGATATGGAGAGGCAGCGGGAGGGAGGTCACTTCAGAGCTGACCTGACATTTGAGCCAGTCTCTGTAGGGACAGACTGACCATTAAGACTCCAGAAAATATCCCCCATCCCTCAATAACATCCCCCATCATCCCAACACACACACACACACACTCATGCACCCCCCCCCCCGCCCCATCAGGCCTGTGTGTCTCTGCCAGTCTCACCCACAGCAGCCTGACGTCCAGAGCTTTTAGCAGATTCCTCACAAAGTGCTGCACAGAGATAACGTGCGCAGAGACGCAGATGTGATAATATGTGAAACTCTGGATTTCAAAATGTGAACAGAAAAGATGCATCTCACAGGGAGTTCAGACATTTACTTAAAAAAAAATATATGATTTCATTATATTGTTATGTTGTTTCTACTTTAGCATCAGGAGGCTCTTATGTTTTACTGTCTGGATCCACTCACAGATCGATACCTTTCATTGTATTTTCACTTTACATCTAAATGTTAAACAGTCATAATATGAAGGAACATGTGATATAATACAATACGGATCGTTTACTTTCAGTATTTATGATCCTGTGGTGGCTCTGAAGGTCCTCCAGCCTCCAGACACACACATAATCTCATCATCGGGATCTTCTGGCATTTTATCATCAGCCCGCCTTAAATGGCAAACCCGCTTCCTTATTGGTTTACGTGAGCGCACGCAGCCTATGAGAGATATAGGTGGAGGTTAACTGTATCAGCAGCTTCGCATTGTCGTTATACATACGAGCAGCGACAGAGAGCTAACTGGATTTACACAGAGAAACAGAAAGTGCAGAGGAGCTCGTGTTGCTGTCAGAGAGAGAAACATGCAGATGAAGCGTGTTGTTAGCGTGTTGTTAGCGTGTTGTGACCGACTCGGTGACAGGGTGATGAACTCTGACCCCCGGCCTGTGATCAACACCAGGTAAACAAACAGCAGCGAGAGGGGAAATCAATCGTGTTTTTGTTACGTGCGTCAATAGACACGAAACACTGGACTATAAATATCAGCTGTTCAGCGGCTTTAATGAACTTTGACCTTCAGCTAATGATTATTACAAATCATCACGACCACACAGAAATCAATTACACGTCACGATTTCTTAATTCTATTCTCCACCCAGTCGTGTTTACTATAAAATATACTGAGATTTCAATTCATCATTAGAGAGAACAAAACAATAATAGCTTGATTGATTGACTCATATCATGGGTTTAACAACCTTTTCATTATTACATATATATAATATTCATCATCTTTACAGAGAATAAACAAAATGTGTTTGTTTAATGACTAAATTTACATTTGTGGATACAAAAATTGCCACAAGGATTCACAAGTTAATCATAAATAATATAATATACTGTCCTGTGACTTTGAGTCATTTTTAACACTGTTCTGTTTTAGCTTTCATTTCTGTTTTTGCTGTTTTAAATGACAAAGGGACAAAGGTCACAAGTCAAAATTAAACCAACACAGTGAGCAAGTGAACACAAAATGGGCTTTAGGGGTCAGGAGGTCAAAGTTCATCAGTGACTGTGTGTTGGCAGGTGTGTGCATGTGTGTGTGTGGATATGTGTGTGTGTGTGTGTGTGTGTGTGTGTGTGTGGGCAGGTGTGTGTGTGTGTGTAATGAACTTGATTGGGGCTAAATCGTAAAGGCCTCATTATAATTTCACCTGGACAATAAAAAATGGCCGTTAACAATCAGCCCTGTAATTGGCTGGATCGAGATTCAAATTTTACGGCCCCTCCCCTCTTGGTTTTTGAGCAGGAAGTGAGCGAGGTCCCGGACTTGGGTCCATTTCTCACGGCGGACATCTTTGTTTAAAGGCCGGACGGGGCCAAACGAACCGATAGCTATTGACAAAGCATCAGTCGGCCATAATGAGCTGTTAGTTAGAGCAGTAAACATGTCACATTAACGCACGGAGGGTGATTAAGGCTGGGGGAGGATGGGGGGGGGGGGGGGAGGAGGGATGTGGGAACAACGGAGGGAAGGTGAGGGTGTGAAATGGTGACAAATTGGTGACGTCTAATTTTTAGCGAGCCGGGTCGACCGCTAACAGGCTCGCTACTTTCCCTGCTCCTTCCTTTCCTTCCCCCTCGTTCTCTCGCTCTCTTTCTCCGAGCTTAAATGAAAGTTGAAGGTAAATCAATACTGGGGACTTGGTTAGTGGATGAGAGCCGGATCAGACCGGCTGCCGAGAGAGGGAACCACGTTTAAAAGAAGAGGGAGGATAAGAGTCTGAGTGGGTGAGTGGAAACCTACATATAACATGTAATAATATATATTACTTCTTCTTATATAAGGGTAAAAGAAGCGGTATTTGGTTATCAATCACAATATGCATTAAGAATTCCTGTCAACCACAACCTGGCAACTAGCACCTAGCACGCCAGCTAGTTACGCTGCCTCCTGTTCTGTTTAGGTAGCATGCTTTTGGCTAACTAGCATGAACGTGTGGGTCGATGCTACGTCACCAAGCTAACAACATCTTAAACTCATTCAACAAGATGTAAGTAGTTCTGAAATTGTAACATGGTATTTATCATTAAAGTCTATTCAGCCAATCAATGGTCGTCCCAAGATTAAGCTACTGTGACAACAAGTATATACAACTAATCGTTAATTGTACATCAACAAATGTGGGCTAAAATGTGTATATCTAGCCAATTGAAGGATAAAAAAGAATTGATATGACTGGAGCCAAGTTTCCTTCCGAAGTTTAGTATTCTGAGCAAATTACCAGGAAAAGAAAATGCTAATTAATTTGCATTTCTCTGAACTACTGATTGATTGTTAAGAACAAAATGATAAACTGATGGAGCCAATTCAAGACAATGAGGAAAACAGGACGTTGTGTTTTTGACGTTTGTTTGGTTTATTAGTTTAAGGAAAATTAGAGTCTCCACTTCACAGATCTGATGTTTTCATCGACTGTAATTTTTCATCTCCTCAGTGGAGCAGAAACTTCCCTGTGAACGCACATCCTTCATGTTCGGCTTGATTTACTCAATCAACACTGGTGTTGTGGTGTTTCCACTTTGTGTGTTGTGTTGTTTTCATCGACTCCTTGTTGAAGCTTCAATGAGAGAAAATAAATCTTAATTTCCAATCAGCTCTCTTCAATGTGTTCAAATGCCACCGTTGGGTAAATGGGCCTCAAAGGAACTTGAGGTCTTTTGCATTTACTGTCCCAGGACGGTTTCCTCCTGATGTAGAGTTTCATCCTGTCCGTCCACATCCTCCCTTCCCTCTGTCATCACCTGTCCTTCTTACATTCCTTCCATCCTTAGGCTCAATCTCCCCCTCCATCTCCCCTACATTTCCCTGCTCGCGATATGAAAACATCAATCTATACTTGGCTGTATAGACTACTGTACCCTCCCCTCTCTCCGGGTGGACAGCTCTCATTCATCACACGCTGCGCTGTATGCCAACAACACCGATCCATCTTTCAATTTCATAATAGCGAGAGGAGAGGGGGTAGATTGAGAAGAAGGAGGGAGAGAAAAACAACAAACTGTACGAGAGCAGACAAAAGAACGGAGCAAAAAAGAAGAGAAGGAGGGAAAATGGAGGAAGGGGGAGAAATGAAAACAGCCAAACAAACGAGAGGGACAAAGAGTAGACGACATAAAGAACGTCCTCCACCACCACAGGCTTTTTACAGCCATCTGTAATTGTCTGTTTGAGCTTAAGTAATAAAACCTTTAAAAGGTTCACTAACTCAATGAGGTCGGTCACAGGAGCAAACCCTTCACTTCAATTAGTGAAGACTGACGACAACAACAGCATCGGTCGTTTGATCAAACCAGAAATACAATATTTCTGTGAGTGGACGGGAGCTCAGCTGCTTTCAGTCCGCGAGAAGTGAGGTGATGTTGTTAAAGCCTCAAAATCCTAAAGTTTCCAACCTTAAAGGAAATGAAAAGCATCAGAGAGGCGAGTAAACCCTGCGTCTGCTGAGTATCAGGCAATGCTACGGCTTTCATATTGAAATAATGGTGTTTCACAGGGATGATGTCATTTCAACCATAAGATCATAAATGATTTTTAGACCTAAACGAGCTTCAGATTGTGTCTTTTGTCCTTTAGGATGAAGAAATGCACATTAAATGCATGTTTGAACAAAGAATGATGTCGAGAGGGATTTCTTCATGACATCACCTCATAAAATATGATGGGAAATAATTTACTGATCAATTTAAAAGCTTTGGATTGTCTCTGTAGAACCTGGAGACGTACACGAGAAAGATCAGATTTCACAAACCAACTCACGAACGGACTGAAACGAGGAGTTTACAGTTTGTGTCGGTCCGAGAGTTTGATGAACACAACTTTAACAACAACATTGAACACAACTAACAACAAACAGCCATGTGCTGTGTTTATCAAATCAGGATCTTAACTCACTCCAAGATTTATGACATTGAGATTTTCCCCATGTTCGGTAAAATAAATAAATTAAGAATAGGTCGGGTACCAGAGGTCGGCCAGTATCACAATGTCTTAATGATTCAAAGGTTTTAAACAGGCGCAGCTCAAGGGGATCAATTAAATCTCCAGTTTGTTTTCTTCTGATGACCCAGGCCAGAGGTGTGTGTGTGTGTGTCTGTGTGTGTCTGTGTGTGTGTCCACAGGTGAGCCAGCAGCTGTGTACCGGTCCAACTAAGCAGCATCATGCTCCACGGCCTATCAGTGAGGGTACAGGCGCTGTCGCTGGGCGGATGCCCCCAGAGGCAGCCAATCAGAGCTCAGGAGCAGCGGGATGGAAGAGCAGCTCTGCTTAGTGCAGGTTTGATGCCCACCAAGGTCCAACGCTGCGGGCGGAGTGTGGCACAGGCTGGACTCAGAGTGTGTGTGTGTGTGTGTGTGTGTGTGTGTGTGTGTGTGTGTGTGTGTGTGTGTGTCAGTGCCAAGCTCCTTAAGGTGTCAAGCTTGGTGGATGAAAATCAATTCCATCTCTCCCCTCACCTCTAATCCAGCACCGAAGTTTCTACTTTGTCAGTCGTGTAGCTCAGAGTTTGGAAAAACCACAATTCAGGAGCACAACACGAGACACTGGACATTTCAGTGTGTCTGAATGAGACAGAGACACAGGCTGCATGAAGGACATTAGAACGTGGAAGCTCATCAAACATCCACATCCTGGTTCAGTGCAGCTCAGGCTCATGAGAACGTCATTTTCTAAATATTTGCTCATAAACCCGAGGCCTGAACGCGGCGGCTCGAGGGGTCAGGGGTCACCGGCGTGATTAGGGTTTATTTGCTGAGGAGCTTAAATGTCAAAACTTGAGTCAATCCCTCCAACAAGAGGTGGACATCCAAAGGGCTGAAGTCGACGGTTAGAAACCAGAGGTGGAGCAGAAGGGTTTTCTGTGTCTGGCAGAAATGGCGATACAGCACAGAGCCAGCCGGTGCAGGGAAAAAATTAAAAGGCGAAACAAGATTACAGAAAAATAAAAAGGGGCACAAAGGAGGAAAATCAATAACAATATCAGCGCCACTCCTGCTGTTGTTGTCTGACCCACAACCAGCGACTTCACTCGCCTCGGAAAGAGCACGCCGTCACCTTCTTAACGACACGTATCTAAAATGTCACAGTTGGTAAAGTACAGAACAAACTAAAGACGCTCGGACTAAAGAGCCTCAGAAGGTTCGGCTGGTGTCGTCTTGACTTTGGTCAAATTCTAAGATTACAAATGTTGTGTGTCGTGAGAGTGTGTCATGCATGTGTGTGTTTTCTGTACTTACAAGTGTGTCTGGCCAGCGAGTAGTTGGACGATCCTCCGCTCGTCAGGCCGAAGCCCTCGGGCGCCTGTCCGCCGGTCCGAGCCCGCACCGAACCCTTGGGAGGCTCGATCTCGGCGCCAAACTCGGCCCCGATGACCCCGAGCAGCACGATGGCGGTGGCCTGCTTACGGCGCTCCTCATACGAGTTGGAGATCTTCTTGGCATTTGGTGGAAGGTTGGAGAGACAACCTGGTAGAGACAGAGAGAGACTTTAACGACAACTTTGTCACCTATTTATTTATTTCATTGTCTAGTTCAATATTTAAGTAAATTATTAAAAGCTCAACAATGAAAAACTTAAAGAGACAGGAGCTAAAAACCAAGTGTTTGGGACAGAGGCTGAAAAGAGGAGCTGCAGCGATGGACAATCTGAGGAAACTGATACGTTTTCTTAACATTAAAGCATGAAATCATTTTACAGTAAAAACACAACCTGAATATAATAATCAGTTTGGAAAATTGGTTTCAAATAACATCAAAATTAAATCGTTTTTCTTCAGGACCAAACAGCATCTGCAAAAACCAAACAGGCACAAACCTCTTCTGATGATGGTTTTATTACAAAAAATAATACATTTGAAATATATAAATGTATATCAGTGTTGAAAGAAACACATGAGACAACTGCCTTTGGACTAGAAGTGAAAGTAAATACACTATAGTTCAACATATAACATTCTTAATTATTGTATTTTTATATTTCCAACATCACTGAAGAAATAAGAAAAATGTCCAGTTCCACCCAACGTCTGTCAGATGGAAATAAAATGTAATAAACTGAAAATAGAAACTTGAGAGACGTGAACAGGAATCAGACGTTTTAGTGACTCGCTCACTGGACTAATTAAAAGAACCAGTTTCACTTTGGACCGATTCTCTACATCTGTGTGTTTCCTTCTTCTTTCAGACGTGTTGTAGATTCAAAGAAAGAGTGGGTGGGATCTTTTTTTTTTACTCCTTTTCATTTTCTTTCTCTTTCGCTCTTTTCAAGCTGAAAGGTGGTTAACAAAAAACGGGATAAAAAAAAAACAGCAGGCCTGTGAGTCTCCAGTGAGCTGATAACAACTGAACAGGCACACTTCCATTGTCCTGGTATTAACCATTACTCACACACACACAGACACACACACACACACACACACACACACACGCAAGCAGGCACACGTCTTATTGTCCAGCTGAAAGCCTTTAGTCACAGTGCACACACACACACACACACACACACACACACACACACACACACACACGGGACCTCTGGAAGGATTTTGGACACGTGCGTTGTGTGCGTGTCCCTCCATTGTGTACATGACGACAACCTCAAAATAACCTCTTTTGTGTGTGGGTGTGTGTAACAGGGTCCACACAGTGGGGAAGAGGGGAATACAGTGTGTGAGAGTGTGTTTGTGTGTGTGTGTGTGTGTGTGTGTGTGTGTGTGTGTGTGTGTGTGTGTGTGTGTGTGTAGAATCACAGTAGGAGATGAGAGCTCCTTACTCACCTTGGATCAAAAGACCCACATGAAAACTGTTTGTGTATATGTGTGTATGTAACAACCACACACACACACACGCACACACACATCTCCATCACTTAAGAGGACATTATATTGACTTGCATTCATTTCCTGGAGACTCAGTCTAACCTTAACTTAAATCTAATCTTTACCTAAACATGTCTTCACTTTATAATTTAAGGATTTTTATTGTGAGGACTTGTTTTTGTCCTCATGAGGAAGATTAGTGTCCATAATGTGACTGTGTGTGTGGAGGTTAGGTCCCCACAACACAACAGAAATACCTAGCCCCCCCCCCCCCCCCCACACACACACACACTCGTTCCCACTGCGTCCACCCTCTGATTTTATTTCTTATTTTCTCTCTCTCTGCATGAGCGAGCACAGCATTGTTATGGATTTGTATGGCTGAGGAACAAGCACCGGGTACACACACACACACACACACACACACACACACACACACACACACACACACACACACACACACACACACACACACACACACACACACACACACACACACACACACACACAGGGAAGGGGTGATAAATAGAGTGGGGGTGTTTCTGCTAATATTCATGATGGAGTTTTCTCTTGACAAAAGTTGTATAAATTAATGTCACATGATTGTTGATGATGTGATTCATGAAAACAAAGCGTCGCAGCTCAGAGGAAGAAAAGAGACGAAGATGTTTAGAGCTGAAGAGCTGTTGTCATGAAGTCGTGAACAGAATATTTGTCATTATTATTAGTTTGAACGTATTTATGGAAAAGTATGAACATAGTTTACAGAATGAAGAGAATTTAAAAATCAGTCTTGGAGGTTTTTCTTCTTCAGAACGGATCGAACTGAACAAACAGAAAGTCCGTTAAAGAAGATCGGAGCCAATCAGGAGTCGGTCTCAGCTGTCAATCACAACGTCTCCGCCTGTCTTTCAAATTACTAATTAAAACCAAACTGATCAGAAACACTTGAACAAACGTCAGTGAGATAAGAACGACCTGAAATGACAATGATAACATTTAATGTGTACTTTGTTTTGTGTATTTTGGTCCTTGTCCCATCTGATAACATGGAGGACGCAGGGTTTATGACCTGTCCTGCAGCCAGCCACCAGGGGGCGATCAAGACGGGTTGGCTTCATCCACAAGGTTTGATTGACAGCTGATGACAGTGGTGTGACACATAAAAACCAACAGATGATTAAAGAATGATGAGTAATTTTTAGGAATTATATTTTAAGTACAATAGTAGAAGGACTTTGAAGAAAATATATAAAAAAATATATACAAATAAAAGAGTTAAATTCTAATATTTGGTCGGTGTGTTTTATCCTCAGAGCTCAGCCCATCCTCCCTCCTCCATATTTCCATACTATATCCTGGTGCGCTTTATAATGAGATTGCTAAAGGCCAGCTGTCATTTGGAAGAAGGCCCAGCGGCCGGCTCTGATAAATGGATTACAGACGGCATCCATACCTCGGGCCAGACTGGGCCAGTAGATAACAGCATTAGAGATAGACTCCCAGGAAGAATGAGTAAAAAGTTGAGATTTGCGCAGAGAAAGTAAAGAGGAGGAAGAGACGGACGGATTCAGGCCGACGAGGTTTCTGCAGGTTTCACAGACGATACCAGGACATTGTTTTTAAAAAAAAAACATTTGAGGAGACGGGGGTGTGAAACCTCGACACTGTTATGATAGATGTGGTGATTGGTTAGAGCGACTTAGAATCAATAATCAGTGATGGAGCAAGTCTGTCACACCTTCTGACACCTGATTGGTTCGCTGTGAGCTGCCACTCTGTCACTGGTTCTGATATTCAAACTGGGAAAAAACCAGTGGCAGCTTTTAAAGTATAAATCATAGACTGTAAATAAACATGGACGACGCATCGCCACTTCCTCCAGTTGTACAAAAATTTCAGTAAATGGATATGGTCGCCGTAGTGATCATATGTTGAGCTGAGGTATTGAGACCTTTTCTTGACCAATCATGAGTCAGCCTCAGTTTTCAGCCATGATGCATGATGGGGTTTATACTGCAGCCAGCCACCAGGGGGCGATCGAGACACTTTGGCTTCACTTTTGGGAGCCGTCATGTCGTCCATCTTTATTTACAGTCTATGGAATGAACAGTTAATCTGAAGGAGTGCAGCTGCAGAAAGGTTTGATTTCTTATTTCCAAGCTGTTGCTGCACAAAGAACTTGTTCTGTGTGATAATATTTATCATTTAATCTGAATTATTAATTGTTAATACTTCTGCCTTTAAACTAATCCACTTCTGAAGAGCTTCTATTGACTCCAGTGGAGATTCCAGACTTTGTAGAGGCACCAGATAAGAGTGGGAACTGTTATTAATATTATTATTATTATAATTCCAGGTAATTGGTAAATCAAAAGGCTGCACAGGTCGTGTGCTTCACCTTTCAGAAGCCCTGAACCTTTAGCGTTCGTCCGCTGTGAGTTTCTCTGCGGCGCGCCGGCAGGTAGCATCACTTCCTGTCCGTGTACCTGCTGCCGCTCGGCGTGTGGACAGGACTGATTGATTTTTGAAGCCTATCGATCGGCTTCCTTCACGACTGGCAGATCTATTGTAATAACATTGTATCTAAATCCTATTTGTTGGCCAACCTGCTCCCAAACATAACCCAATAAACTAAAGAGGGGGATGGACGAGCTCCCCTCTGCGCTCGCCGCTGCTCGGCTAAATCTTCATAAAACCAGAAATGGATTGGGATAAAAAGCCTTTCTGGCTGAAATGACATTATCCATAACGGAAGGAATCTATTAAAAAAGGGCCGGATGGTGTAATGCAGCAACTTGTGGAGTCCAAGCAATCACTGTAAAATTATGAACTTCTCAGAGACGTCCCAAATTCCTAAAGCAGGAGGAGCTGTTTCACCTTTGAGAGAAAGTTAAAACGAACACAGAGCAGGGAGGTGGTTTCAGCAGGATTACACAAAAACTACTGAAGAGATTTCTACAAAACGTTGAAGGACTTTTTCATCTCTTTCTCTAAAATTGTGAGACAGGACGAATAAATCAGACAAATGAAGACGACTGGTATCTGCTGCAGCTTGACTGAATGTAAGGATCTGTTCGGCCTCGGTGAAGGAAGAAACTCACCTGAGGGACGTTTCCTGTTTCTATTGAAATGTAATCAGTTCAAGTCAAACCTGAAATGATAAATGGGAAATTGTTTAGCTTTGCTGCAACAGTGGAAGTAAATTAAACTTAAATAATTGATTTAAGTGTCTCAATCAAGGGCGTCGCTATGGGAGGGAGAAGGGGCCCCGAGCTGAGAAGGGGCCCCGAGATCAACAGATCACCTGAACAGCAACGACAATTTAGTGAGAACCATGTTAAATTCTATCGTCCATGTACCTGCCTTTAGGAATAAGTTTGTCGTAATGACACAATTTAAAGGTTTTTTAAAGTTTCAGTGACAAAATTCTGAGGAGGAAGACAAAGAAAGAATAAAATTAAAGAATTAATAAAATGAAGGTATGGATGAGATAATAAGAAGAGATGATAAGAGAAAGAAAAAGAAAGATGAGGTGAATTTGGATTGGATGAAGGAAACAGTGATGGAAAAATTTGTGAAATGGACAAAGGTAAGATGGAGTGGGGGGGGGGGGGGGGGGGGGACAGCAGGAGGGAAGGAGGGAAATGCAAATTAGAGGAATGATGGAGAGATGGAGGAAAACAGAAAAAGGAATAGAAGGATGTTGGGATGAAGGGAAAGAGAAGGTGGACAAAGGGACGGAGAGAGAAACAGAGGGAGAAAGAAAGGAAGAGGAGCAGAGCTGATTTCTTTGTTTGAAGAGGAGTGATCAATAAGTGCACACACACACACACACACACACACACACACACACACACACACACACACACACACACACACACACACACACACACACGTCAGCTCTCGACCAATTAACTTCCCGTTGAAAACAAGCTGCTGTCGTCCAGATAATAAAAACTGTTTATTTGTCTTCAGTATTTAATTTAGTCACAATTCAAACAAACAAAAGTAAAAGTAAAGACCTTCTTTAATTTATAGTTTATGTAGCTACTGTATTGAAACTTTATTGATACTGAAGTCTAGTGACAGTGTCCAGAGTGTCTCTTCATCACGGCCGGAATCAAACATGTCAGATCTGAAGTTTAAAGTCCCAGACGGACACAAATACTGCACTGAATATCCTGAATATCAGCGTATACTCACAATATACTTTACCAACCATATACAACAACAATCATTCATATCTAACTTCCAATATTCAACGAAAAATCGTAAATTTACTTAAAACAACAAGAATTCCAAAGGGGGTTTGGTGTATTTGTTACAACAGGACGTCAGAGTCAGTGTCCATGAAAACAAACCATAACATAATATTATATAACTGTGCTGTTCATGTCCTGATGAAATAAGATCATAAAGAGACAAAGATCTGCAGAGATGAATAAAGTCTTCACATATTAATGAGATAACACAAACAGAACAGAAGAAACTACACAAGAAAATCAAACCTACAACATTCCCATCTCTCCCCTGTTGTGCTGCAACCTCGCCAGCTTCCCATCATGCACCTCAGCGCTGCCTCCATTGGTAATCAATGGGAGACTGGTAAAACCTGATCACCAGGGAGCGAGGGGGGGGATCAATAGCAGCAGGAAGCTGATGTGAGAACGATGGAGGGAGCAGGAGAAAGTGAACGACGGACAGCGGAGAGAAAAGACTTCAGCAATACGGTTAAAAAAAGAGAACGAATAAACAGGCAGATAAATTTATCTCTACGTCTGCGGACGGAGGGAAAAACAACCACGTAAAACAAAGGGCTGCTGGTGTGGGGGGGGGGGGGGGGGACCGGGGAGACGGGTGAGGGTGGAGGGGGGGTAAACACCGTCCTTACAGCAAATGTCAAGAGACAGAAAATCTGGGGGAAATAATTGAAAACACAATTAAGTTGATAGAGAAAAAAGATTTGAGTCCCGGTTGGGCCGCTGCCCTTCTGGGCGGCCGGACTCCACCTGAAGGTTAAGTGTATTTTACCGTCTTAAGACACAGACGGAGGAGCTATCTGCGCTCGCTGGAAACACAGCGCTTCAATTAGACAGTACAGGAGACGGGTGGGGGGGGGGGGCAGAGGGGCGGCCGCCACAAACAAACTGGATATAAGTTTGTCGGGGGGGAGACGAGACGAGACGGAGGGAACCTGCTGTTTGTCATCCATCAGGCTGCTGGAGTCGCTCAGAGACAGTTTCCTTTACGCTCACATGACGATCCCATCAATTCAAACCGGTTCTTCTTTTTCAAATTGGGCAAATTTGAGCTGCGCCATTTCAGATTGGTTTGATTTATGTTTATTAGACGTTAAAACGCGCTCACATCACAACTCAGTTACCTTCATTCCAGGCTACATCCACACTGATACATTTTAAAACTCAAACCATCAGCATCCACAGTGTGTTTGGGCTCCGCATCAGAAATAACCTGCGTCCACGCTAACACAGCTGAAAAGTGTGATGTGATGTCAACAGGACACTTTGCTTGATTTTCATTGTTTCTTTTAAATCAGGAAAACCCCACTTTTTATTATTTTCTACAACGAGCTCTGCAGAACGACTTGTGCTCAGCCCCATTAACTCTGTTCCAGTGTATAATTCAGTTCAGAGCTGAAAGCACCGACTGGTGATCTATTAAAAGCCTGAGGTCTTATTTTATCTTCCATTATCAGTGATGTGTTTGTTTTGCAGTTTAATTTGCGATCCGACAGGTTTTTAATACACAGAGTTTGTCGTCACGTTCACGGCTCGGTGTGAGAAATGGCTCTGGATGTTAATTTCCCTAATGCAGAGACAGTGGTCGAGCCTCCATCACGACGCCTCCTCGTAAAGAAGGAATTACTTTTATTAGAGGCTCCGTCGCTCGCTCCGCGCTCACAGAAGAATCAGAGACGTCTGACAGAATTAGATTCCAGCTCCTCCAAATGAAAAGAACCCAGAGAGAGAGGGAGGGAAAAGGAAACGATCCTCTCATCACACAGTGAGAAAGAAAGATACATATTATATATATATATATATATAAACACACTGACTGTGAGTGACACACGAACATTAATGTGACTCAGACTTCATCTGCTGATTCTCTCTCCGGCTTTGTCCCATTATCTCATTTCCATTTAAGCCGATAAGAGAGTTTCAGTGTGTTCGAGTGTGTTGCTGCTGAGACGAGGATCCGAGTCTCTGAGGTGAAAACTGAGCTTCATCCTGATCAATGGGACGAGTATTAACATCTGAATCTGCCCACAGGCCCGAAGACTCCACATTAAAACACGACGACGACCCAGCGCCCGTCTGCCGGATTATTTAGACGTATTTGAGACTTTGCAGGTTATATAATATTCATAATACTGACTGCCACTAGGTGTCGCACTGGCTCCAGCAGTAATCAAAATTCAGTTATCAGCTGGTCTTGTTTCTATTAGTTTGTTTTCTACAGCGTTATGATTTCTGCATCGCTGAGAAAGAACTAGAACACAGAGACGTTACCAAGTAGGACGGCAAATCAAAAAGCTAAATGTTAACATGACGGAGGCATTTTTAAATGAATGTTTTAAAACCTACTACAATGTGTTTCAGACCTATAGTACGTTATATTTTAACATAGTATTGTTTTTTTGACTTTATAAGACCGTGCCGAAAATCCTCGACAATATTCGCTGCCACTAGGTGTCGCACTGGCACCAGCAACTCAAACAAACGGCTGGATATGGATTTCTTGAGGCCGAAGCCGATATTAGGAAGTAAAACATCAGCGGATTTACGTTTAATAAAAATTGCCAATGATTCCTAAGATGTCTTTATCAAACCCTTAAATGAGGTTTAATATTTAACATTTGACCATAAACTTCATTACCTGATACCGGGGCATCTGTGACAAAGCCGCCACCATAAAAACATTCCTGTACATTTACAACATTTAGACAATAACTTTACTCCTCTGTCTGTAATATAATAATGTCCTCATACAGCAGCTGGGTCCCCGGCCGAGTAACAGAGCAGAGACACAATCATCAGAAACAATCAGAGCTCACAGAGTCGTCCCTCAGAACATTTATCTCTCCATAAGTTCAATCTGTTCCGAGGAGAAACGTGATCTGACCCAAACGACCTCCAGGCTCCGATATTAGATTAACCGGGGAGGCTAGCGTTTCAGCTAACCAAATCACAGCGGGGCTAATGACACCGAGAGGTGAGGG
Organism: Hippoglossus hippoglossus; assembly: GCF_009819705.1. Lineage (NCBI taxonomy): Eukaryota > Metazoa > Chordata > Actinopteri > Pleuronectiformes > Pleuronectidae > Hippoglossus > Hippoglossus hippoglossus. The sequence continues at coordinate 19,640,053 of NC_047162.1, forward strand.
TCAACCTGGCCTCTGACCTCCGACCTTTATCTGCTGCTGTGGACGCCTCACGACGGGCGAGAGAGGGATGAGGACGGAGAAACGGGGTTAAGACATCCTTCTACTGATTATTTAATTTATGACCATCAGATAATTACTATTACCATCATGTCTATTGTGTATGAAAAGATAAATCATCTTTAAATTTAAAAATGTTTTACAGTGAACAGAAACTACAGGTATCCTTTACTTTGACATGTTCCTGAATCCTGAGGATGACAAAGGGTGTGTGTGTGTGTGTGTGTGTGTGTGTGTGTGTGTGTGTGTGTGTGTGTGTGTGTGTGTGTGTGTAGGGGGGTGGAGCTGTGTCCAGCGGGGACCTTTGACCTCCCTGGGGTCTCTCGCCCTCCATCACAGGCAGAGATGAGTCTCTCCCTCCCTCTCCCTCCCTCTCCCTCTCTCCCTCCCTCCCTCCCTCCCATTTGTGTTGAACTGAATCACTGAAGTTAACGATTTCATATCTAGTCATGAGAAAAATTCAAACGACGAATAACCGTGAGGATTTTCAGATGAATTTTAAAAGCAGACGACGGCTTCATTTAAGAAACTGTAACCGGAGAATGTTTGATCGTTAAAACTCATCAATGAGCTGAATGATTAATCGATTATAAAAAGTTATTGAAACAGATTTAGTTCCAATACTTGATGTGATCAATAGAGAATATTAATAATCACAAACACCTAAATATTTTCATTCAAAATGTCACAAAAAAGAAACTGAAAACTGTGAATGAGTGTGTGCGTGTCCCTAGCAGTGTCAAGGGATGTCCTTAGGATCCACAGCATCCTGCAACACACACACACACACACACAGAGAGAGAGAGAGAGTGAGTGAGACAGTGGACTGAGGTGATGAGTCTATCGCCGTGGTAACAGTCTGCTGTCAAGTGATTCTGTGGCTGTCGTCATCTCTCTTCTTTTGTTCACTCTTCTCTTTCTCCCCCTTTTCACTCTCTAACATCAGTATCAGTCCGACTCTCGTGCGATCACAAACTACATGTGAGTGTAGACATGTTACCTGAGGAAGGTCACACAGAGATATGAGCAGGAGGAAGGAGGGAAGGAAGGAAGGAAGGAAGGAAAACAAATAGCAGGAGCAGTAAAAGTTTTCAAACTCGTGATTTTTCCTCCACAGCCGACGTGTGTGTGTGTGTGTGTGTGTGTGTGTGTGTGTGTGTGTGTGTCCTCCACTAACACATTTAATACTGCAGAGACTGAAAGAGAAAAAAAAAAAAACACACTGCTGTCAATAGGAGAAAAATGAGCAGTGAGAAATGATAAATCGTCACACACGTCTGTGTTATTGACTGAGAGGAGGACGGAGGGAGGAAGAGGAGACGGTGAGACCAGGACGAAGTCACAGTGTCTCCGTGCCTTTTCAGAAAATATCCTGTTTTCGAGATGATGTTAATTTACCTTCAGAGAAATGAGTCAACTCCGGTTTGATGTTCCTGTGATGTCTGGATTTATGAAGTTAAATTAGATGATGAAGACGAGTGTACAGGAGTAAAAGCTGCGGATAATTTAAAAATTAACCACGAATCAATATGACTGCAAATTTAAATGATCACAAATGTAAACTGGGACTTTTTCCCTTTGTGTGAGTGTCGACCTGCGGAGAAGCTGCAGGAGATTCATCCGTCTGTCGCAGTTAAACATCCAGGCAAATGTGACAAAAGACAAATGGACCAGAAAAGTGTGTGTGAGTCTGTGTGTGTGTCTGTGTGTGAGTCTGTGTGTGTGTGAGAGTCTGTGTGTGTGTGTGAGTCTGTGTGTTTTCTACCTGTGCTGCAGGTGTCAAGGTTTCCTGAGGAGAATAATTTCTCACTTGATCGTGTGTTTGAGAAACACTTAACACTTTACTGCTTTTAACACCATGCAGCTCACAGTACAGTGACACTACACACTACACACTGCACACACACACACACACACACACAGTCACCAGAGCACAACACCTGAATTCAGCAGCACATGAATGATAAATGAGTTTTTAATGTTTCTTGTATGAAACCAGATGCGGCTCCACAGATCACTGAGGAGAAGAATCTCTTCATTTTACACCACAAACATTTCGCAGCAGCTTTAAGAGGAAACGTTCACAGAACAAGTTCCTTTCATTAATTTCTTTAAGATGCTAAAACTCGTTTAAAGGAGACGTGATGTGCTCATATTCAGATTGATCATTTTAATGAGTGTTATTAGTTGAAAAGGTTTAAATCCTCTGATGTTCAGAAAACACATCACTGTCCTCAGACTGTCCATCGCTGCTGCTCCTCTGTTCAGCCTCTGTCTCAAACACGGTTTAAAATCCTGTCTCTTTAAGACCCCCCCCCCCATCCCGATAAAGCCCAGTCTGCTCTGATTGGTCAACTGCTTCCAGCAAGTGTCGGATATATCGACCTCCGCTCACTTTACCTGTCTTTGTTAGGGGGCGTGTCAGACTAGCTGCTCGACGCCATTTACCCAACTGTGGGGCATCGATTCATACGTTTCCAAGAGTCGACGCGGCGACGCCAAGACGCGGCACTCGTGTTCCTACCTGCTGTGATGTCATCATCAGTGACGTCCATTTGCTCCTCGGGAGCCATGGTTTCTACTGGCTGAGGCTCAGGAGGGGGCGGGGCCGGAGAGGAGGGCTCCGTGGTCGATCCAGCTGAAGAGAGAGAGAGAGACATTATGGTTAATATCAAATATGAGCCTGTGTGTGTGTGTGTTTATAATCAGGCTAACTGTCCTGGTTAAGCAGCTAATAAAGGTTTATTGGGCCTCCTCGTTATCTGGAGAATTAATGAACACACAAACACACACACACTATATTTAGTGTTTTCATTTAGCCTTTATCTCTCCATTGCCAATTAAGAGTGGCTTTTCATTAGCGTTCAGGGCTAATGAATGATGCAGCGCTAATGAATGAAGCGGCTAAAGGAAACAGAGCTGAGGCTGAGCTAATCTCTGGGAAAACAGCCTAATTAATGAATCACACACACACACACACTCTCACACACACACACACACACACACACACACACACACACACACACACACACACACACACACACACACACACACACACACACACACACTTTCCCTCTGCAACGAAACAAACGCCTGCTCGAGGAGTGAAAGGCAGTGGGGCGGGGCTTATTTCCATTTATTTAATTTAGTATAATAAACATATAAACAAACAAAGACACAAGAAGAACGACACAAACACAAACATCTACATGAGTTCATGAGCGAAGCCTGAGCTCAGTAAATACAAGTCTGTAATTACACTACATGTAATTACATTGATTAATCCTGGTTACCATTGTGCTCCATGTTCCAATTAACCTGCTCTCACACACACACACACACACACACACACACACACACACACACACACACACACACACACACACACACACACACACACACACACACACACACACACACCACAAACACACACATGTAGCTCGGTTGCTGATCGTCTGTCTCAAATGTTAAAGTGATGAAACTTAATTAAACTGGAGTAACTGATGCTTCACTGTGATTGGTTGAAAAAAAACATGGGTGATTGAAGTTTCTGTGGAAACGGAGAACGCCTCCTCTCAGTTCAGCTGCAGTTCACGAGCTTCACTGAGCTTCACTGACTGTAAATAAAGATGGACGACATGACGGCTCCATGAAAGTGAAGCCAAATCATCTCAATTGCCCCCTGGTGGCTGACTGCAGTATAAACCCCGCCTCCTACCCCCACAGATTGAATGAAATTTGTGGGAAACGCTGGATGATGATGTTGTTGAGAAGCTGAATCATAGCGACCGTTCAGGAAGAAGTGACGTTACTGCGATAGTCTAGATGTAAACATCTGTGCAGTGGCTGCTGGGTAATTCTGGTGTCCACGTTCTGCAGGTTCACATTCCACACACACACACACACACACACACACACACAATAACTCAGCTGTCCTGGCCAAGGGGATGAGAAGGAGAGCGAGATAGAGGAGATGAGGGAGAAAAAGAGGAGAGGGAGGTGGAGGAGGTGGAGGAGGGGCGGATGACGGGAGGCGGAGGGGGAGAACAGGGAGGGAGGAGACACTCTGCCCTGCTCCAAGGTCAAGCTTGTCATGTCAGCCATGACACATAGCTCCCAGCATGCCTTGTTAACCTCCAGGACCTCCTCCTCCCATTCTCCTCTTCTGTTGCTGCCTCCACTCCTCCTTTTAAAAACACACACTTCCTGTTCTTTAACACACTCGTTCTCCTCCTCTTCTGTTTCCTTATATTGTTCTTTTCAATTCGCTTTTTCAATATGAAGACCTATTTGTTTTATTTGTTGTATTATTCAGCATCTGCATTATTAATTCATGCATTGTGAAATAATTTGACAATTTATATTTTAGATGTGTATTCAGTCTATTTTAATTCCATAAGCTTTATGTGTATTTCTATTGTAATTTAGTTTATTAAATGTTGTTTTCAAGCATTGTTTCTAATTTATTGATTTTTTAAACAAAATCTCTATTTAATGCAACTTCATCTTCATCCACAAGGAAAAATAAAAATAAAGTCGGGGAAGAGGAGAGGAAACAAGAGGAGAAAGAAAAGGGGGAAGAAGGAAGGAAGAAGTGGTGAAGTTGGACAATTGAGGAAAAGTAGAAGAGGGGAAAGGTGGAGGAGAGGTGATGGAGGGATATATGAAGTAAAGAAAGGTTCAGGAGGAGGAGGAGCGAGGAGGAGCTGGCTCATGTTTAACAGCAGGAGCTCGACGAGGAGAAAAGAACCCCGGGATCGGGCGATCGAGAGAGACAGTGAACTAAGAGCAGAGGAGAGAGAGAGGGAAGTGATCACTGGCGTTGAGTGATCAAAGAAACAGCTGCTTCTCACAGTTTGACCCTTAAATCTGTGTGTTCATGCACGTATGACGGTGAACAATGCTGCGGACTTTGTTTAATCAAGTGTGTGTGAATATCAGCGTTAAGTGTGTGTGTGTGTGTGTGTGTGTGTGTGTGTGTGTGTGTGTGTGTGTGTGTGGAGACCCCCCAGGTACACTCGTTTCGCTGCCCAGCCCCGGAGCCTCTCTCCTGGGCTTTTCATCCCACGCCTCCTCCCCCCCCCCCGCGGCTCAGGACGTCTTCCACCTCAGAGATTAAAGCTTCACGCTCGTGTTTTGTTATTCACAGGTCGGTCGGCTGCCATCTGCACGACGACCACACAGAGAACTGATGTTTAGAGTCTCATCCTGCTTCTCTGAGAGAAAACAAATCAGCGTTGTCAGAAACACAACGTGACGAGAGCTGGAGGACACGCCTACCTACACCTGCCACCTGCACCCATTGGACGGTACTAGCTGTCAATCACACTGTGGTATCCACCCCCCCACCCAATACAATCCGGTGCTTTATGGTCTATTTGACTCTAAATGATCATAACTTACGAAATGAACATCAGCTGTATTGAAAAAGACTTGAAACTAGAGACATAAACTCCTTAATGTTTATAAAGTGAGAAGTAGTCTCATTTTCTATAGACTTCTATAGAAACTACCAGTGGAGTCGCCCCCTGCTGGTCTTTACACAGAAGACAGGTTTCAGCCAGTGGCTTCACTTTCTGGACGTCTGTTTTTAATGAGTCTATGGTCGGCTGTGTATTTCTCTCTCTCTCTCGCTCTGAGTGCAGGTTAACATTCCTGTTTCCTTTGTGTTAACGCTTTCTAAACACTTGCAGGAGGCTGAAAGGTCAGCCATGGCTACTGCTGTGTGTGTGTGTGTGTGTGTGTGTGTGTGTGTGTGTGTGTGTGTGTGTGTGTGTGTGTGTGTGTGTGTATTGTCCAATCTGCCTCATGCTGCGACAGTGGGACTCGGTCACTGACTCAGTGACATTTCCTCAGCACTAAAAGCTAATGGATAAATACAGGTGTAACCACTCTGTTGCTGGAGGAGGAGATGTGCATGTGTGTGTGTGTGTGTGTGTGTGTGTGTGTGTGTGTGTGTGTGTCTGTGTGTGCGTCTCAAGAGGCTGACAGAGTGCCTATTTGATGATAGCGTCGTAGTGAAGTAACTCGTTATGTTGCACTGATCCTCCCATGTGAATGACAACAGTGTGTGAGATGTAAAGCACAGTATTCTGTCGAGTATATGATGGAGTATATTATAACAGCAGTATATTTATTTTCCACATTTATTCTTCATGAATTCTATTGGTTTCCTCCTCTCTTTTATTCAAACTGTTTCCTGTGTGAGTGCAGACTGGACTTCCTGCTTCCTGTAACTGCTGAGAACACAACGCATGAATTTCTATCGATAACTGTGAGTTCACGTCGGGATAATCGGTAAAATGAGTTTCCCACTGGGAAAATTCAAGTGAACTTCACCTCAAGTCGGCAAAAATTCTCATCCTTTTTCTTTGCTCTTCATTATTGTTCAGTTATTGGAGAGAGGAGTCGTTTAAAAGCTCGAAATGCATGAATACAACACGTTGTTTACAGCGTCCATGTGTTTCACATATTCTGACTGTAATACTAAAGACTTGTGCAAGAACCAGAGATCATTTGGTGGAAGAGAGGAACCTTTGTGTTTCTCCAGTGGAAGAAATGTAAGAGAAGTCTGTGGCCATCATATCAAACCACAAGAAGAGCTGCTCAGGAGCATTTTGGGACAAAAACACCGGGTCACAGAAAAGGTTGACACACCCTGTTTCACATGAGGGAGACGGTTTGGACTCTGAGTTCAAACTATGTGAGGATGACACATGTGGCATTTAAGAACAGACGGATCTGAGCAGAGGTTCAGGTTCAGAGGACTCCTCTGGAGGATTCAACACATTCCCTGACTCTCCCGTGATGCTCCAGGATTTCCAGGAGCAGCAGGAGTCATCTTACCGTCTGTTTCAGTCCTGCTGCGCAGCACACAGATCAAATTCAATGACCCTTTAACCTCGCTCTATCTCCCTCTCTCTCTCGGTTCCCTCCCCCCTCCATCCTTCCTCGTCCCCTGAGGTCACCGGTCCATCACTCCCACCACCTCCCCTGCCTGCGGTACTGCTGTGGTAACACAACACTGACTGGTGCCCGTTTCCATGGCAACTGTTCCCCTGAGAAACCCCCAGCATCCTCAGCAATCACGACTCGCGAGCGCACACACACACAGACACACACAGCATTTTAGAAGGCCATTTCTAGTAAAAGAAGGTGGAGATTCACCTTTCTTCCCATCAGCAGGTCTAACTATAGACAGAGAGAGAGAGAGAGACACGGGGGAATATACAGAGCTAGAGGCAGATAAGCTACTTTCAGACACGACCTCCGGGTGAAATCCAGAGAATCGTCTCCAGAGTTTCTCCAGAGTTTGTGTTTCACAGCTGATCAACACAGCAGCAGATCCTCCTCATTCCTCAGGTGAGAGGGGGGGCAGCCGGGTGCAGCCGACAGAGACAGGAAGTGATGTATTACCTCTGCTGCAGAGATCATGTGATCATGTTTACATCACCACGAACTCTCTTCACATCTTCGTCTGTGTCGTCTACGTGTGCGAAGTTGAGCCGTATTTAAAAAACACAACCACGACGACTGATTGGACCGGTCAGGAGAAAGAGGGAGGGACTTACGGGAGCTGACGGTGTCCACGTACTGAGGGAGGTACGGCGCCCACAGGTCGATGGTGTCCTTGCGTCCTGATTGGCCGATCCTCCTCAACTCAGCCAATAGGAGAGCTTGTGCTGCTTCTCGTACCTAAGATCACATCAACAGTTAATTATAGGCAAAGATAAACTTGATATCATTTATAATTACACCACAGAGTGAGACTGAAAGACTCTGACGTCTGTGTTACCTCCAGACAACGGTCCTGCCATCTCCTCGCCAACATCTCCAGCAGAGGAGGTCTGAACTTGTCCAGGCCGAGGAGGTCAGGGAGCATCACACAGTGCATGGCTGCCAGCTGACTCCACCCTGAGCGCGCACACACACACAGACAGACACAGACACACAAACACACACATGTCAGAACAGACTGTAGGAATGGTCGGAGGATAAATAACAGATGAAGCTTCTCTCATTCTCAGACACAAACCTCACTGCTGTCACATGTTAGAACGACACGCTGTAACTTTATCTTTAACAGTTTCTGTTTCTGCTGTTAAAGTGAAAACTAAAAACCAAAGTGAAAAGTTGTGAAGGCACGAGAGAAAGTTAACGATTGTTCACGGTCAATCCTCTGAGGACTAAGAAAATCTACTTGGTTATTAGCATGGACTCTAAATAAAGACGACATGACAGCGCCCAAAAGTGAAGCCAAAGTGTTGTGATCGCCCCCTGGTGGCTGATTGCAGTAAAGGTCATGAACTCCTCCATGTTGGAGGATGAGCACAGGTGATAAACCTGGTTTCATGGAGGAGCGACGGTTGAAGCATTTATTTATCCTCCTGCAGATGAGAGACTGATTCTCTCCCAGAGAGAAAGCAAATAAGAGCATTTCCCTTCAGCCATGAACTATTTAATAACAACAAATAAATCATTACGTCCGTCGGTTTATCCCATTAAATCTGTAAAAGAATAAAATGCTTCCATGTGACAACAGAGGGTTTCTCACAACCTCTCACACACACAGACACACAGACTTTACTGTACTAACACAATCCTCACAGAAAGAAAACAAGTCACACTAACAACAGTTAAACACATGATGAATATACAGTTATTCACAGTCTTGGTTAGAGCAAAGTGGTTGTTCGTGCTAACCAGAGCCTGGTGGTGTTTCACAGGTAAACGACAGGTAAACAGCCTCATAACGATACCTTGGCATCATGAATAGAAATGTGTTTGATTGAACTGTGAGGACGACTCTACTGGAAAACATGAGAAAACCTTTATGGGGTTTTCAGTGGGATTAACAGTAACCTGCTTTAATTACCTCACTCTTATTCTCAGTTGTAAAAACTAACATTCAAAATGTCTTGGTATCGCTTCAACAGGGGCTCAAATCCCGTCTGAGCCACAAGTAACGGTATATATTTACATTTTACACCAAAACACCAGAGAAATATACACCGGCTTTTACACGTCTGACAGAAAAATGGACTGAAACGTTCATTTGTCGATACTCAACATAAACCAGGCACCTTATTCACATATATTGGTGGAATATATGGTTTCCAGAGAGGATGTGTGTGAAATGTTCTCGTGTGATGGACACTGAATGAGTTTTAATCAGGAAAGAAATTCCAAACAAATTTCTTTACCAGACTCCAGGTAAACTTACCTCCGCCATCGAAATATACAGTTACAGAGGAAACTCACACTGTTAGAGGAGTGTTACAAACACACTGCATTCAGGAGAACTGTGGAGAGGCTGATATTGTGATGAATACTTTGATGATCACACAGGAATCAGTCAACCTCTCGTTGCAAAATGTGCATCACTGTGTTACAGAAACCTCAAAGAACTTGTGAAGCGTTTGAGATCAAACTGATGATACGCAAATGTGAGATCCTGAGAGCGACACATCTGGAAATCTGTGTTCACCACATGATGAACCTGATGCTAACCCTGTTAAACAGTTAGTGAAAGAGGCTTTACTGTATGTTACAACTACTGCTGCTACTTAAGCTGCACAGATTGCTTTTACTAAACTACTCCTACAGCTACTGAGACGGAACCAGCCTCTGTGTGCATGCTTGACATTTTCTGTGAGAAAACCATGTAAAACGTTATTTTGGCTCTGAAACCTGGAAACTAAAGGTTCTGAACTTCAGGAACTTGGTTTCCCTCTGAACCAGAGGGAAAAACATTGTGTGGGTAGACGGGTGAACAAGCCTCCATGGTTAAAGTCCACACCCTGTTGAAAAGAAATGTAATAGCTGTTTTAAAAGAATAAAAAAGCATTAGGTTTTGAGTTGGTTAAAATAAATACTTCAAATATAACTTGTGATTGTGGCATTTGAGTTGATCTTCACTAAAAGTTTTAAAATGTTTTAATTTAGTTTAGTTTCTAACTTTGAAGTTGGGTTTTCGTTTGTATTTGTTCCATTTAAATTGTTTAGTGTGTGACACATTCCCTCGTTTCCATCGGGTGGAAAATAGCAAGCATGCAAACAGTGAGCATCAGGACGCACAGACAGACGGAGACGGACGGAGACAAAGACAAAAACAGGGCAGGACTGTGCATCACTGCCAACAACTGAAAAGGGACAAAGGACAAAGAGCAGAACTGTGGTCAACACACTCTCAAATGCATCAGTTCCAAATGTTAGTCCACCTCTTTGCAGACGACATCACGCTGTGCTCCCACATTCTGCTGCGCTCGAAAG
>NC_047162.1:19655381-19660381 GCF_009819705.1 Hippoglossus hippoglossus
GTTCAAACTATCAGTGGATGAAGCCTCTCGATTACATTTAACCACCATGAGACTCCCAGTGTGAAAATGTAAAAGTGATTTTTCCTAACTTAACAAATCTAATATTCAGTCCGTCTCTCCTGAATAAAAATAATGTAGAGACCCGACGTGGAGCAGCAGTCGTGGGTTTTATCCCCAAATCGAGTTCACAGCAGGAGAGTCCTTTAAAGAGCCGCTGACCGAACAGCAGCAGCTTCCTCCTGTGATATTTGGCTTTTTTTGTGTAACTCTCTGTGGGTTTTATCGCCAGTGGGCTGCATTATCAAACCCCCCCCCTCCTCCTCCCTCCTCCCCACAGGGCCCTGGGGGTGTGTGAAGTGAGCGCCCCCTCCTTTTGTAGTTACCTTGTTTGATCTGGGCCTGTAGCGCCGGGCAGGAGGGCTGGGGGGGGACGGCCGGCGTCCTGCGAGGAGACTCCGGGGTTCCTCCTGGTCTAGGAGGCCTGGAGGAGGATCACAAAGAGGAGGCATGAAATATTAAGGAGGGAGGAGAAAGGAGGGCCAGGACACACACAGACACACACACACACACACACACACACACACACACACACATACATTCACAGACAATACAAAGAAACACACTCAATGATACATACATCCAGGACTTCTCCCAAACAACATTTTTTTTATTTCAGTTTCCTGAAACTAACATATTGAATTTCCGTGTGTGTGTGTGTGTGTGTGTGTGTGTGTGTGTGTGTGTGTGTGTGTGTGTGTGTGTGTGTGTGTGTGTGTGTCTGTGTGTGTCTGTGTGTGTGTGTGTCTGTGTCTCTCTTCGTTCTCAGGCTCCAGCCTATTGAGTTCTGGGTGGAGGACACAGTCCGGAGCCTGACCAGACTGGAGGCGTCTAAACTTTCAGAGACACACAAACATTTCCAATACAACAATCAATGCAGTGATCGATGACGGTTGCCTGGCAACACATCACCACATCACTACCAGGGAGCTCGACAGTTCATGGTTAAAGAAAATCTGAAAATCCCAAAATTCTACAGCAGGGACATTTTGAAAAGCGCTGAGGAGGAAGGTCACATGTTGAGATCATGACACAAACCGTTTTATTAACTAGATCCTGGACGATACAGACATGGGGGGGGGGAAATATGTTGATTCCTTAAGAAATAGACAATATTTGCTTTTGTTTTTAAATGATAATGTGATCACACATTCTTCACAGATGAGGCAGTGAGATCCATTCAGAGAAACGGAGCACCTGCATGTACCCCCCCCCCCCCCCAACAATCTCTCACACACACACACCTGCTCTCACAGCCTTTCACTGTAACACACACACAAAGAAACATAATGACAACCCCTCACACACACACACACACACACACACACACACACACACACACACACACACACACACACACACACACACACACACACACACACACACACACACACACACACACACAGGTCTTTGTGGTTCACAAAAACACAGTTTCACTATTTCCAGGAAAAATAAATAAATAAAAAATAAGAAAATGAATTAAAACACAGACTGTATGAACTGACAAGTTTTCCCTCTACAAGCTCCTCTTCCTCTTCTTCCTCTTCCTCCTCCTCCTCCTCCTCCTCCTCCTGTACAATCGATTGTTTGAAAGTCAACTCTTCTCAAAGTTTCCTCTTTTTGTGTTTCCACTGCTACTGAAATAATCTTGAGTAATTCAACAGGGTCCTCACACTGTTTGTGTTCGGGCCCAAATGATGAGATACATTTTAAAGATCATTTCTTAATTTTAGAAAGTGTAAATTAGAAAAAGTAAATCTTAACCCTCTGATAAAGTCTGTTATGGACGATAATTCACATAATCTCACGAGGTCAGAGTGACAGAATTCCGTCGATGCAGCTCAACACGTTATCTGCTTTTCTATCTGCATGTGTAATGTGTGCGACGCCTTGTGGGTTATTATCTAAATAAAATCTCAACTCATCCATTTTAGTCAAACTTGACTCAATTCAAACCTGAAGAAAATCTTACTTTGAAATTTCTGCACTTTAAATGTAGCTCAGGTGCGATTGGAAATTCTGAGTTGAAATGGAAAACATTTATTTTTCTATTTACAAGATAAACTGGGAACTGTGGTGCGCCGACAGTGGAAATGAATCCATATGGACTGGTGTAGATTAGAAGTGTCCTCCTGTCCGATAGTTAATCCACAACACCTCCGTCGCTGCAGGAGAACGCAGCAGGGACAGTAAATGCAAACTGTGATTCTACGGACGAGGAAGAGACAATAAATTAAAGAGTTTAAACTCGAAGTCAAATCCCTGTTTAGGCCTGAAAACGTCCACACGTGTTCTCAGGTTGTTTTTGCAGACGTGAGCCCTGTGTCGGAGTCGGTGGAGGTGTTTGTTGTGGTTTCTGTGGGATGAAGCTTCTTCCACCGTCATGAATGTAAGAGCGGGAACATGAAAAAGCCCAAAAACCCAAACACCTTCAAATATTGACCGTGGCTTGTGAGGGGGAGACGACCGGAGAGCAGATCTGTGTGTTTGAGTTTAATAGAAGCGTCTTCAGCTTCCGTCTGGAGCTTCACAATCAGCCGCTCTGATGTGGACACGACGCAGGAGAACTTCTTTGTTTCCAACAAAGTAAAAAGCAGCTTTGAGAACTTCTGCCTGTTTCTCTGTTCTCCTGCGGAGCTCTTTGTTTCTGATGTGTCCAACCGACCATGTTTTAATCACACAGCTTTATTTTTTCATCCTGTCTGGATGTAAATCAATGACACAGAGACACTGGTGGTTTCACTGCTTGAACTCAGGAAACATTTTTTTACCCACACGGTTGACAGCGATCTGAACTGGTCGCCTGCGGCTACACTCGATCTTCATGGTCAGAAAACAGAACTGACGTCACCCGTTGGTTTGTGAGCCTCAGTTTGACTTTCTGTTCAGCGCCATCTTGGTTTTCAGAAACCAGAAGTAACCATATTAGGAGGAGCAGGGGGTGGAGCCTCAGAGTTCAAGGACACCGCACGCCCACCTACACCTGCAGCCATTGGACGGTACTAGCTGTCAATCACACTGTATCCACGCCCCCAATGCTTTATGGACAATTTGACTCTAAATGAACCATAAATTAAATAATGAACATCAGCTGTATTCTTCAGTCCAGTTTTAAAAGTCAAGATAAAAGATTCTCAGCAGCCGCCATCTTGGTTGTTAACAGAAATGTTTCAGTAGAGCTCCTCTGTCAGTCATAAAACCCGCCCCCTTTCAGAAGAAGGGCTGCGATTGGTTCGACTCGTCTCAGGTTGGATGGGAATCAGTACGAACTTTTTACGATGTCTGACTAAGAACCCAGATCTTATTTATAACCAATGTAAAACAACACTCTGATGATGAGCTGTAATTAGAGACATATTTGAAGGTTTTAAGGTGTAAAATGGTTGAGAACAATGAGACCTGTGCAGAAACCACAGATCCAGTAAATGTGGTTTTATGTTTATTTAATAAAGATGATTAACGACGAGGAGAAACTGAGAAACAGACTGAAAACACGCGAGTCTCTCTCTGACCCTGCAGGGTTCTTCTGTTCTTCTGGGCAGCGTTGATGAAATGTTGAAATGATGTGTTGGTGTTACAGCTGCAGGACCTCGACCTCCGTGTTAAATCTTTCACAGCACAATGAGAGCTCAGACGGACTAAACAATCAGAGTGTGAGAGTGTGTGTGTGTGTGTGTGTGTGTGTGTGTGTGTGTGTGTGTGTGTGTGTGTGTGTGTGTGTGTTTCCGTGGTTTGAATTCAGTTTCTGCTGCAGGATGCCTGGGTTATCATTTTGTTTTTCAGTTGAATCACTGATGATGGATCAGGGTTGTATTTCTCTGTGAATTCTGATCTTCTGGATGAAAACATCCACTAACATGTGGAACACGTGTGATCACACACATCCAGATACCGGTTCTGTTTCTGTTTTCAGGTTTTGTTCTCAGGTTTCGACCAGTCAGGAGTCGGTCTCAGCTGTCAATCATCGTTTTTAAATCATCAAATAACTAATTAAAACCAAACTGATCAGAAACATGAACAAGAACGACCTGAAATGACAGAAACCTGGACAAACATTTATTTAACGTCTACTACTAACATGGAGGAGGTGGGGGGTTCATGAACTGCACTGCAGCCAGACACCAGGGGGCGATCAAGTCGCCTCGGCTTCACTTTAAAGGAGCTGTTACGTCGTCCATCTTTATTTACAGTTGATGTAGGAAACTTGTTTGAAAACAGTTTCCTCCTTCCCCATCCAATAGAGCGCCCTCTACAGTTGTGGTTTGATTTACAGCGTGTGTGTGCGTGTGTGTGTGTGTGCGTGTGTGCGCGTGTGCGTTACCTGGCCGGTGCTTTCTTCATGTGCTCGCCGACGAAGGTGGCGTTGGTCATGCTCATCAGAGTGTTGGCCAGAGAAATGATGGACAGGAGGTGCTGCGTGGTGACGGCCCTGGAGACGCCGTACGTCCCCTTCCCCACGATGTCGGACAGAGTCAGCTTCCGACCCGTCGCCAGGGACAACTGATACAGCAAAGACTCCTGGGAAACAAAGGAAGACGAAGATGACCATGACACCTTCGATACGGACGATAAAGACGTGGTTACCAGAGCTGTCCAGACGTCATGTCGTCTGTTTTGTATGTTTTTGTCGCGGTACCTTGAAGGTGGGCAGCATGAGGGACATGTGACCTCCTCTGGAGATCAGGCCGAAGGAGATGGGGCAGTGCGGTCGGAGCATGCCCAGCCGCTCCAGACAGATGCCGTCCAGCTGCTCGTTCAGGCCCCAGGCGTGAAGGCAGGACATGAAGAGCTTGGCCGTGTCCATGGTCAGGTTGTACTCCAGCAGACTCAGAGACTTGGACTTCTCCTCGCGCCGCCTCATCTCCTCCTCCTCCTCCTCGTCTTCGTCCAGCAGGTGCTCCTTTATGGTCTCCTTCATCGTCTCCTTCACCTGGTTTGGACAG
>NC_047162.1:19662881-19750381 GCF_009819705.1 Hippoglossus hippoglossus
TTTACATATTTACAATGACACAGACTTTCTTCTAAATCTTCAACTATATAGTCTTTATGTGAGCAAACTAATATTATTGATTAATAATTTGTTTTTTTCAGTTAAAAAAATGTAATCTTAAAATATCTGTTTCTGACAAAATGTCTTAGTTGATTAAATTGCTGAAAACTAATCAATTAATTATCAGAGTTACAGTAAAGTAATTTTCTATTTATTAACTAATGACAAAACATTCACACATCAGCTGCTTCAGCAAAACTGGAACTAGACAAACTCAGAGTCACACGACAACATCCTCACACACACAAACCAACATCAGCTGTTCACACACACACACACACACACACACACACACACACACACACACACACACACACACACACACACACACACACACACACACACACACACACACACACACACACACACACACACACACACACACACACACGACTTACAGCTGGCTGGGTGTAATGCTCGGGTTGATAGTTTGACATTTCATGGTCATTATCTGTCATTACTCCCTGTGGGGGAGCGTGCACACACACAAACACAGACACACACACAGACAGACACACACACACAGACACACACACACAGACACTCCCACACAGGGGAAAGTGGTGGTTTTGACCCATAATTTGAGGAGATATGAGGAGAAACGACTCCGAGCTGGAGAAACACGAACAGATGATGTGTTTCTGATGGAGCGGGGGGGGACAGATTGCAGCTGCTGTGTGTGTGTGTGTTGGCCTTTTCAGAAAAGAGCTGTGATTATGGGCAGTTATGGCAGGAAAAGCCTGGGGGACACCTACAGTAAATCCAAAACACAGAGGCAGGAAAGAAACAACACAAAAGGTTATTCTGGAGAAAAAACGACAAAACGAGGAGAGGACGAGACGCGGAGGAAAAAGGATTCAGAGCGAAACTGTAAAAGTCAAACTGTAGCAGCTGAACTAAACACTGCTCAAATCCTAAATTATTCATGGTGTTTGTTTTCCGTGCAGGGAGGAAGCAGGTGGGCCGGGTTTACTCCGTCACTACACATCACATCATCCCGTCGGAGAAAACATATCTATAGTTTTAACTTCTACTTGTTCTGGAGGTTCTGGCTGTGAGATACGCAAATGTTGGAACATGTCAGAGGGAGTCAATGTTAGAAAATTCATGTTGATGAGGTTTCTAACACGTGAAGGACGTGAAACTTCATCTCAGGATGAAGAAGAGGAGCCGTACACGTAGAAGACGAAGACGTCAACTTGGAAAGACGAGGAGATTCCAGAGCTTCTGGTGATGAGGCCGACGCCGGACAGAGCTTGTGAATAATCTCAGAGTGAAGCTGTTAAAAAGTCTAAAAAGCTTCACACGGCCGCAGAATGAATGAAAACAACTTCTTAACGGACAGAGAGTCGATTAATCCGTCGTTAGAGTCACACGAACATGTGAAATCTGAATTTCTTCAGGATTTATAAAATATGACAAAACTACAGCTATTTTTCTGATCAAGAGAAAATTGGGTTCAACGGCATTAAAGCTTCAAGTCTCTGCTTCTACGAGTCGACTTTCAGAGAGAACGTGTTCTGAGGCTCGTTCACACCTGCAGCTCTCGGAGGTTTAACACCAGGTGTGAACGGGGCCGTCGCGTCAGTTCTGCAGCACTGACTTGCATCATCACTTTAAATCTGAGCTGCTCTCCGGGAAAGTCAAGCTCGGAGGAAAGAAACACTGCACTGTTTCTGACATTTAAGATAGTTCATGCGTCCCTGGGAGACACCAGCGGTCTGTTTATCTCCCACACACACACACACACACAGACACACACACACACACAGAGACACACACACACTCACAGTATTGTTGACCTTTGGTTTGTCTCCAGCAGCGTTTTAATTGGACTGTGACTTCGGCCAGCTTTCTGACCTGTGTGTGTTTGTGTGTCTCTCAGGACGTTGTGCGTCTGTACCTTGTCGGCGTTGTCTGCAGCCAGCAGGTTGGTGGCGAGCGTCTGCAGCTTGTGCTGGGCCATGTTCTTCAGCGCTGCCAGGCTGCGGCGAGTCATCGCCTGCTTCAGGTTCACCGCCGAGTGGCTCAGAGCGTCCACGGTGGCCGGCGCCAGCTCGTCACAGGCGTTCAGGATCTCCACCGCCGTTATTCCCATCACACACCGGTCCAAGGCTCCTGGAAACACAATGACCAGTCATGTGTGACACAACGATCGAGACAACTCAACAACTACTGCACACACATGATCTTTTTTTAATATAAACGAGTCTCAGATATTCACATTACTTCACGATCTTTCCTAGCGCCACCTTCAGGCTAAAATTAGCTTGACACACGATGTCTCATGTCTCATTTCCTCCGCTGTGTACGTTTTTCTGTCCATTAGCAGCGTTACACAAAAACTACACAACCGATTGTCTGGAAACTTCCAGAAAGGTCGAGCAGAGGAGGAAGATTCATTCTAACTGGCAGAATTTCTTTTCCACTATTTTCTTTTAAATTTTTTTGTGAATTTCTCAAAAAAATAATACAAAGATCTTTATGAAAAGAAAATCAGGTATCTACATATGAAAAGGTGGAATTTGGTGCAGATCTACACAATAATCCCGATGTATAAGTAAAGAATAAAGAAACAATATAAACACGATGAAATGTACAACATATAAAGAACATATATGATGTGAATGCAACAATGATTGTTTTTAATAAACCAGCGTTTCCTTTATCGTATTGATTCACTTCTAGTAATATCGTTTCCCTGATTCCACAGGTCAGTCGTTCCTCCTCCTGTTTCTGTGGAATGTGTCCGTGTGTCGCAGGAGAGGAAGCAGACAGACGTTATCTCAGCCTCCATCTTTCTGTGCCTCTCGTCTCACTCCCTCTTTATTCCTGTGTCTATCAATCTTTCTCATCCCTGCTCTCCTCTTCTATTTATATCAATCTGGCAAACGCTCTCTCTCTCTCAGACCATCTCCCTCCACACTTTGTCTCATCATCTATTATCTCTGGAATATGATTCAGGTCACAGACAGAGTCTCCTCGCTGCAACAATTCTTCAGAGAAAAGCCACAGAAAGGTTTAGAGAGACATCATTAGCTGCAGACAGAGCTGACATCAGTATTGGCTCTGGTATTGAGTGAGAGGAGAAGTGGCACCATTATACCTGTGTGTGTGTGTGTGTGTGTGTGTGTGTGTGTGTGTGTGTGTGTCTGTGTGTGTGAGAGACTCTGAGCCTATTACATGTCTAACGCCTGACTTCACACACACCTTCCTTAATTTCACACTTAGTCACCCTGCAATCTCCCAGCACTCATTCAGGTCGTGCACACACGCACACACACACGCACACACACACACGCACACAGACACACACACGGTCTTCTTTCCAGTGGCTAGTCATCATTCAACTTAATGTTACCTTGACGCTGCGCCACATACATGTTGCCGGCTGATCACTGTGTCTTGGTGTAAACCGAACAGAGGGTAGAGGGCGCCGAGGAGCAGCGAGTGAGATGAGACGATCAATATGAATCTTGTATCTGTGTTAAAATAAAAACCTCTAAAGGCTCATTTGTGTTCAACGTTAGATACGTGTAAGGAAATGGGCGGAGCCTTTGTTCCGTACCGCACGTCCTCTGGAAGCTCATCAAACTGAACAGTGCAGTAACACGTGGGGGGGGGAGCGTAGCTAACAGTTCAGGTGAGACAAACATAACGAGGAAGAAATGTGAACAAAGCCAGAAGTTTCTAAAAAGAGACTTTAGATTAGAGTGTCAGGCTTCAGCTCAACCGATCAGCTGATGGTAGAACATGTTAAAGAAACAAGGCTCATTAAAACGTCTGTAGACCTCGTCACAGACCTGACTCTGCACTGCCCTCTAGTGGATGCATTGCTCATGTATGTTGGCAGTGACAGGTACAGCACACGGTTCTCACCTGTGTCCATCTGCCAGACGTAGACGGAGCCGTCGGAGCATCCCACCACCAGGTAGTCGTCTGCCGGGCGCCACTTGATGACCTGTATGGGGAAGAGGTGTCGCGACGCCAGCATGATGCACTTCCTCTCCCTGAGACTCAGCAGGCCGACGGAGTGGTCGCTGGCCACCGAGCAGACGCAGTGCTGCACGCGGGTCTGCAGAGGAAACACAGCGCGTTGTGATCATCAAGGAAACGAGCAGATAGATGTGTGTGTGTGTGTGTGTGTGTGTGTGTGTGTGTGTGTGGGTGCCACATTTGACCTCAACACCATTTTAAAGGTATTTCTACCTCAACAACATCAACCCTGTAGCATTTTGATCTAATGTCAGCAACAAAACACTGTTTTTCAGTAGATTCCACAACACGAGGAGGAAAGAAAGTATAAAGACAGAGTGAGGACATTTCCCTTGTGTTTCCCGTGTTGAAAGAAAGGTGAAAGAGAAAACAGGTCTCAGAGACAAACAGGGACGTGTGTCAGACGTCTTACGCTGCAGTTTTCAGGAGGGATGATGAGCTGCGTGATTTCTCCCCCGTGGACACAGAAGATGTGTTTCATCTCCCCGGTGAAAATGTCCCAGACGATGACAGAGAAGTCCACGCCTCCGGAGACCAGAGAGCGCTGGTCGTAGCGGGGGGAGATCTGGTACGGATACAGGACGCACGTCACCTTGTTCCGGTGACCTCGCAGGGTGCGATGGGGCGGCCAGCCTGTGGGACAGACGGACAGAATGGACACGAGACACTGAAACAACATGTTTTGTGACAACTAAAATCTAGCGGTTGATAATAAAGCTTATTCTCCCTGGACGTCCCTCCCCCTCCTCACCTCTGCGGAGCATGTGCTCCCCCTGCAACAGCTGAACGATCGCGGTCTGAGTGGCAGGAACCAGGATGATGCTGCCGTCTTCTCTGCCGCACACCATGCGGCCCTGAGAGGGGATGTATACGCTCGCCGTCACCTGGGGAGAAACACACAGAACGAGGGAGCAACAATTATCCAAAAGGTTTAAGGTACCAACTGTAATAAAATGTAAATTGCTTGGAATTCCCTTGTTTCCAGTATTGAATTAAATCATGAATTTACCTTGATGGGTTCTTCTTTGCCGGGCAGGACACTGAGCTGGTCGATGATCCCGGCAGACACAGGGGTCAACTTATCAAACGCCTCCTGGAGACTGACGGTGGACGACACCTGCAGCTCTGCAGCGAGAAGAAGATACGATCAAACCAGAGACAAGTGAGACTTTCATCAAATAAAACGTAAGTTAGAGGCCTCGAGCAAATGTGAAGTAAATGAGTTTGAATCCTTTTTTTTCAAGCCTTCATTTTCCTATCATCGTCGTTACAAACATTGGCCACTAGATGTCCCACTTTTACCACCACTTTCTCAAGTTATTAGTTTCTCATCCTACTTCACACAAAAGCTCATAAACGTTATTGTTCAGCAGAGTGTTTTGTTCAGCTCTGTGATGTCCCCCTCCAGGTCCCGGCGTCCTTACCAGCGGCGGTGGACAGCGGCTGCAGGGGCGAGGTCTCCGGGATGCTCCACATGGACAGCCTGCCGGCCGAGTCCCCCTGGATCAGCAGCTTGTGGAAGGGCTCCCGCCGGCCGAAGAAGAACCGAGTCACGGGAGGACAGATCAAAAGCTGCAGGACGACAAATACGGACGTCAACAACTGAAAACCTGAGATCTCTCTCTCTCTCTTTAGGAACTAGAACAGTTTATTTCCCCAGAACACGTGAAAACAAAACTCAGTAGATGGGAAGAGAAGAACTAGTGGATATTTTGGACGTTTTTGATGCTGGGTTGTTGTTTTTTTTACGTCTGAGGTCCATGTGGAGCTGAAATGTTTGGTTCTGTTCTCTGGTCGTCTTAATAAAAATCACAAACAACAACACACAGCAAACTGTAGGAAACAGGACCAAACAGCTCAGACTCCTCTGGACCTCCGGCTCCTCCGCAGCTGGACAAACATACTGACGTCAGGAGGAACCGACAGGATGAGAGTCGTGGGACTGAAGCTGAACCACCAGGGACTAACACACAGAATAATACATCTAAGATCATTATTTTAATGCTTCACTTGAATCTGTGAATCCTCAAAGCGTCAGTGGCTTCCTACATGACATCATCAGTCACATGACTCTCACCACGCCTCCCCCTTCAGATCAGGTGACTTCTACACCGACTACATCGTCCACTAACGGGTGAGTTTCCCTGGGCTGAGGTGAAACGTCCGTCCACTGAAGGAAATCATGGACTGAATCAAGAGCCATAGACGGTTGTGTCAGATCTATGGCTCTGGATAAATGAGAGCCTGAGGGGAAACTCACCGGGGGGGGGCACTGTGAAATATGAGGTCAGTTTTGTCAACAATCACCAAAACCTGGGCTGATTTTATTTTGTCTCGATACTTACGAGTCGAACATGCTGGGTTTATAGACGTATGATTTACATCTCAACATTTAAAGAAAGTCAAACATGATCAGAGGTCACTGAGACGTAATGGAGGAGATGGGGGGAGGGAAGCAGAGACGAGTCAAACTGTGGATGGTTCCCAGACGTCACTGTGGGGGGGGGGGGGCTACTCATAGAAAGAGGAAACCTAAATGTGTATTTGCTTTGTAGGCCACGGAAAAAAAAGTTAAAACTGATCATAAAGTTAAAAATATATCTTATTTAAATGTGATAAAAATCAGCTCTTCTCTTATTTACACTTCTCAAACAAAGAACTGGTTATTTCTGAATTCTATAAACTGTTAATGGGATTTGTCACACGTCAGGAGATGTGAGCGCTGACTAACTGCTGAGGGTTCAGAAAGACTAACCCCACCCGCCTGGAATACAAACAAGGAAGAAACAAACGCAAAGAAAACCTCACACACAGAAACACCACGTCCTCTTCTCCTATCTGAATCCAGTACTTCAGTTCATACACTTCAGAATATGTCAGTATTATAAATAGTGAACCATAAATATGTAAAATGTGAAGACAGTCTAAAATATCTCAGCGGGTCGTTGTCGTGGTTAAGAAGCAGCTCGGGGACTTTCATGCATCTTCATCAGTATGAAGGCAGATGAGGAGGGTGATGGTGCTTTTGGAGGAGGAGCTTTGTTTTAGTGGGAAGAGAGAATGAGTCCAGGTGAACCAGAATGAGTTCAGTCCGTCAGTCAGGCAGGAAGGAAGGAAAACACGGAGCGGAGCAAACAAAGCAGACACTTCACTGTCGTCCACTCAGCGGCTCACGCCTCCATTCCAACACTTTCCCTCAGACTCCTCCTCAGACACCTGAACAAGCTAGAGCATCCTGTAATCAACTCTCCTGCATTAGGAATCTGTAGAGAGTCGTGGGGCGTTTCCTCTAAACCCATTGGTCACAGCGGTGATTGGAGAGAGTAGACCCAACGCCACATCTCGTCATATTAAAGAAAACTAAGAAAATAGATTCTGGATCCGCCCGTTAACGCTGATCCGCTCCAAAATTCTAAAAGTTCTTCCTTGGGTCGTGACCCCTCCTTCACAAAATATCATTAATCAGTTCAGTCGTTTTTAAATAATCGTTATAATTAAAACCTTCCTGGACGTGTGGAAGCAGATAAAGGTCGAGACAAACAGTCAGAAACAAGGATCAAGTTTCACGGTCACCAGTAAAAACTAGCTAGTTTAAGATGATAATTAACCAGTTTATAACTGATTTTATCATTGGACATTTGTTTATTATTGACTAGAAATATATAGTAGTAAAAAGGAGGAGGTCAAATTCCTCTATAGATGAGACATTGGCTAATAAATCAGGTTTATTATTTAAAGTGTAAACACTGATTCTCAGCTTGAGTTCTTCTGCTTTCAGGACTAATTAACGTGTCTCGTGTTTAATGCTCCACGGTGCCGAGTGAGGATGAGCCACTGAGTGGACGTCAGGGTTTTCACTTCTGTTCCCACAGTTTGCTCCTCTCGTCTACGTGTCACTTTCTGGCTGAGCTGCAAAGTCACAGTTCAGATAAAACTGAGTAACTGATGTGTTAAAAACATGTACCTCACTGATTCCACTGGTGTGATTAGTTGCACCACTAATTAAATTCATATTATCTATGATATGCGTTTAGATTTTATAAATATCCCGTCAGTAAAAGACACATTCAAATGCTGGATCATCAATTTTATGAACAATAAACATGTTGTAGTTAACTGGTTAAACGTGTTAAACCAGTGATGTGGTAGAAATGTTGCAGTAAATCAATCTGAAACCATTTAACTTGGTTTTGTTTTGTTCTTTTTCAGACACAAATTGGCCTCAATCTGGAATTACTTATCTAGATTTTTAAAAGATCACCTTCTAACCGTGTGACAGTAAAGTTGTAATAACTGTGACCAGCAGCTCAGCCGTGAAGGTGAAAACCTTTTTCTTCCACTCGTTGTTTTTCAGTATGTATTTTCTGGGGCTTACTGGCGCCTCTATAGGCTGGTGACGGTATAGCGGCTCTGGGGTGTAGAGCTCCAAGTCGCACCCGCTGGCCGGGAGGCACATCACCTCCACCACCTCCTCCTCCTCCTCCTCCTCCTCCTCCTCCTCCTCCTCCCCTTCCTCTTCCTTCTGAGAGGAGCGAGGAGGTCGAGGGAGGATAATACAAAAGGAACAAAAATAAAGAAAAGGGCACAGATGACAAAGTAATACCTACAAGACAATAAATTATAAATACACACAGAACAAGATACTGAGGGACCGAAATTATAAATAGACACAAAACATCAGGGGTCAGGTTCACACACATGGATTAAACCAAACCTTCGAGAATAAAAACCTACAGATGAGTTTTAGTCAATACGATCAGTAAAGATCTGAAGGTTGGAGGTTTTATTTTTAGAATTAAATCAAACCTGATATTGAAATAATGGCCTCAAAGGAGAGATGTGTTTAATCCCAACAGACAGAGACAGGAGGTGTCAACACAATCAAGTTTCACAGGTGAAGAAATAAAAAGACAGACAGAAATGAAGGAAGCAAATCTTGTTTGAATAAGAGCTTCTCTCCCTGGAGAACTGGGCTCCAGCTGTTTGAGTGCGAAACGCTCGACGTCTTCAAGGAGTAGAAGAAAAACAGAGAAGTGGCCGATGTATGAAGCTCCTGTCACCACTTTAAAATCAGGTCGTTGTTGACACATCCAAAGTGAAACCAGCTCTGATGTCGACCGACAACTTCTCCGACACGTGAGCGTTAAATCGTCACCAGGTTTGAATCCATGTGTCTGAAGTGAGTCCTGATCATAACGGACCAGTGCAGACGAAACACAAATACACAGCCGACACAGAAACAGAACTACACACATCTACCTGAACATAATGTTCACTGCAGCGGATCACAGCTAGAAGCCTGACGGGTTCATTCGGATCATCTCCAGGACTTTCCTGCGTTTTTCTGCTGTAATGAACCAACTAGTTGTGGTCGACTTTTTCTATGTGTAAAATTACATGTTTTCGTGTTTTGTGTGTTTTTATATCTGCCTGTAAATTACAGTGAGGTGGAAAGTGCATAAGACAGAAAGTAAACAGTAAACTGATGTATTGTCGAGTCTCAGGTTCACACAACAGCTACGAGTGTGCGACTCTGAGCTGATCCATGTTTTCAAAGACGTCAGAATTACTTGACTTCTCCAGACTTTGCCAACAGATCATTTGCTTCTGCTTCTCTGTGTTTACCTGGAAACAGATTGTTTAGAAAAAGAGCAGATAAATGAATATATATATATATATATATGTGTGTTGTTGTTGTTGTGAGTGGTTAAGTCTTTAATCGTCTTTAATAAGAGACTATTGCTGTTACTGTTGCATTTGAAATTCTCAGACACAAAAATTACAAAAGCTTTGTTTCTAACATTTCTGCTTGTCATTGCAATGTGGTAAAAAAACCCATTGACCACCACTTCCTTTTTCCAGTTTCAGTATCAACTAACACTGCGATGACAGTTTCAGTTTCCCATCTCTTATCTGTGCTGTCAAGCGTCAGAGGAGAAACACTGACCTGTTTGTCGGAGCGGCTGGCGATGCTGTAGACCAGAGGAGGGATGGAGCCTTCTTTAGTTTTACCAACATCACTGCGGAAGTGTTCGCTCGCAGGCAGACAACTGGGAAACACACAAACACAGAAAGTCCAAGTTCAGGGCACAAACCTATGAAAGAACTTCAATCTCTGCCTGTACAGCTCCCGTGACTTTATCTGAACATGACGGTGGATCTGTGGTCTTCCTCCGTGATGTGGACGACGTCAGGAGATACCGAGCAGGGACACGAGACCCAGAGGAGACAGTTTCAAAGCGTGAGGTTTACCTGGCGGGCAGCTTGTAGATGTAGCTGCAGCCGTCTTCGGTCCAGATGATGACTTTGTCTGCAGCGATGAATTCTCCCCCGGTCCAGGCCTGGTCGCTGTCACTGGGCACCGAGCAGAGCAGCGAGTAGTCGCCTGCATCAAACACCTGAGACAAACACGGATTCATGGATGAAACCATCAGCTGAGGTCGGGTCAGGTCGTGGTCGTACGTCGCTCTAATCTCTTACCCTCCAGTACTTGGAGCAGACGACCAGCAGGCTGCTCTGCGTGAAGGTGCAGAAGGAAATACTCTGACAGCCCTGACAGTAGATGGGTTTAGATTCTTCTTCAAACACCGGGTCCAGGTCCTGAACACACAAACACACGAGTTATAGAGTCTGAGCTGATACACACATCGAAGCTGAGACTGTGGGGGAAACAACTGAAAGAGTAGAGTACTGGTACTGAAAGATCGGCTGATAGAGGATTTGTTTGGGGATTTTATGAATTTCTCTATTCACACAGGTCTATTGACTTTTGTGTAATGTAATAGAAAACATTCTCCTCTCATTTGCACAGGTCCAAAAAGAAACATAGAAAGACAGATCAAAGCTGATAAGGATGAAGAAGAAGAAGAAGATGATGGAGGAGGATTAGGGGGAATCTAGTGAAGGTGTTTTATTGTGTTTTGATTGTTCTCATCTTCATTCACTGATGTGTTGAACAACGTGAGGACTGAGGAGACGACTGCTTCTCTGCGTCGCTGATTTATAACAGTCACATGTATATTTTCTGTATCTTTCAACTCTACCTGATCGTTATCTGCTCAATAAGATTTCAATGCTTCATGTGAACACAGTATTTTTCAGAAAGGTCAGTAGCAGATGTTTCCACAGACGTCTGACTCGAGGCTGATTGCTTGTTTATAACAAACGGCGGTGTACCTGCATCCTGCTGACCTCAGCTGTGATGATCCAGACCTTCAGAATCCCAGTGACTGACACCGCCACCACTGTGTCCTCTACAGAGACAGAGACAGCAAATTAACGTCAGAGTCGTATAACTGATGAAACACACGTCAGCCCAGCAGCAGATAACAGCTCCACACCCCCGCCCGGGTCTCTCACCTTGTGTGCGGTGAGATCGGATGATGCTCATGGAGCTGATCCAGTCGGGGGAGATCTTAGACACCAGTGAGTACAGGACCTCCAGGCTGGTGGCGTCCACCACAAGGATTTCTGGGTAATGGCCGTTGCAAAGCAGACGTCCCTCCCTTTGCGTGCCGATGGTGAACTGATAGAACTGGAGAACCACGGAGGACAAAGAGGGAGACACAAAAAGATGAGGAGAGACGACAACAAGACGAGAAAAGAGACAATATTGTGATCAACTAGAAAATATTTGAATCTCCGCTTTTATTTTAGGACTTACAGGATGTGTGTGTGTGTGTGTGTGTGTGTGTGTGTGTGTGTGTGTGTGTGTGTGTGTGTGTGTGTGTCTTACTTGTATGCCAGTGTGAGCGCAGGCCAGCTTAGTGAACTCAATACAGCGTCCATCGTTCACATCCCATAAACACATCTCCCTGAAACATGAGTAAAGTGAGTTTAGATACAATTAAGCAAAGAATGCTCAAAAGTTTAACTTCTAATGTTCACTGTGTTTGTGAGTTTGTGTGTGTGTGTGTGTGTGTGTGTGTGTGTTAAACATGTACTCACCCATTCTCTGAAGCACTGACAATATACTGCTTGTCACTGCACGTGCTGGCTTTAGAAAGACAGGTGATAGAAGCCGTATGTCCAAACAACATGGCTCTGGGACAAATCTGTGGGATTAAATGTTTAATAAGATGATGAGATAACGTCACAGATTGATAACAAACACACAAACAGCATCATGTTCATCAAACAGCACCTCCAGCTCAGGTGTCATGTCCCACAGGCAGATCTGTCCGTCATGGCAGCCGGTGATGATGGTGCTGAAGTCATCCATCACCAGCAGGCTGCTGATGCAGTGGGTGGGCGCCGTGCGGCCCCAGAGCACTATGGGTAGAACCAGGCTGTTCCCCGACATTATTGTGATGCGTCTGGAAAAAGAGGGAGAGAGGGAGAGTTAAAAGGAAAGTGGTCAGTGGTGTGACATGAAACTCAACAGTTCTATAAATGTAGGTTTGTTTCGGCTTCATCCCTCCATGACTCTTAAAGGACAGATACTGGAAGGGAGGATGAAAATAACGTCTACACTGCTTTATCAGTATATATATATATTACAACATAGTGTCATCTGAATCCACTGGGGAACTATTTATACTGCAGATACAACATTTAATAAACTGGCCAGGGACCACAGATGGAAATGAGCCTGTTGAGCTGAATCTGGCTCATTTAGCTGCGGATCCCTGCAAATAAACAAACACATAGATTTGTGTTGTTGTGTCGCTGCTGCGGACCCACAAACACACAATCACCGAGTCACCGCAGCATCGAACACCTCCCAGATTAGATCACAGTCAATCATTACTCATCATCACATCAACACAACATCTGCTACGGTTGATTGATTCACCTTGAAGGCTGAGATGCTAACATCCACCACAACCGGAAACACAGACACGCGAGCAAACCCACGACCTGATAAAATCCCAGTAACAATCCTGATAGGAGATATTTAATAATAAAGATGAATCAGATGTGGGAGGACATGTTTAACGTCCATCTGCATCTGCAATGTCGCGACTTCCGGGGTTAGCATGGCGGCTAACGAGATGAGAGCAGCGGAAACGCACCAGAATAAAGGTCCTACTGAAACATGTCCCTCTGTCGGAGCAGCTGATGATGAACTTTTCTCCCCGAGATGAAGTGAAACTCGTGTTTTCCTCCTGTTCGCTGGTTTTCAGCAGCTGATCCGAAAACAAGCCGATCACAGTCTGATCACGTGACAGGCGACCGCTGCATCCGCTCGGACGCCTTCACAATAAAACTGATGTAGTCATTTATTTATTTTATTTACTGAGTGAAAACACTTGTTAGAAATACAAACCTTGAGACAGATATCACGTATCAAAGATGACATCAGTGTTTATACAGTGAGATAAATGAAAATAGAAAGACCAACAACAGTAGAACATATTTAAAGTTCAAATTAAATTCCCAAAATATCTAGTAGTGTATGTTTTCCAAATGCAAACAGGTAAAAACCCAGCGATTATATCATATTATATTCTTTAATTACATCAGTTGTTACTTTACTTGTGATGTAATATCTCAAATCGCTCTTTCATCACTTTCTTTTTCATTTTAAAATCATAATAACTAAAAATGTAAATGAGACCGGAAGTTGTGTTTGTTGTTGCCGGATGTGCGCGCGCTCTCCCGCTTGACTCTGGCTTCCTGATGGCGTCTTTGCACGTGTTCGTGGATTCATTGAGGATCTGTGTTGTTGTCTCGTGCCCTGTGTGTTTTTAAGTGTCGCCGCGTGTCGGTTGCTGTGTTCCGTCTGTAGTCGCAGCTTCCGAGTCCGTGTCACGATGATCGGAAGAAGAACCCCCGGTTTATTTAGTGCTAGCTAACAGCGGAGCTAACGTTAGCCTAGCCGCAGAACAACATGTTCAGACGTGTTTCCAGACACTGACAGCGACACGTGCACCACTAGTTGACCTGCTGGTTACTTTAACTAACTAGCACCATGGATCAGCAGTTCCCCCAGCAGCTGTTCCCCTCGTTTTATAACAGCGGACCTCCGGACAGTCTCCCGGAGCACTGCGCTGGAAACTGGGGCTGCTACGACCGAGTGAGAGCTGAGGTGAGTCCGCTGAGAGGCTCACACACACGGGGAGCAACAGCTTCAATCAGGGGAACTGATCCAGGATCCGGATTTAACCAAGTGTCAGAGGAGAGAAACCAGTTTGAATTCATCCGATCAAACGTCTCAGAGCTCATTTCTGCAAAGGAAATAAACCAGTGGATAAATATTCACAGTAACCACGTGGAGATAACAACACTACATCACTGACCACGGATTTATTCTGTCTGGTTTGAATTTGTTCAGTATTATTATTATTTATTATTATAAGACGATCGTGTTATTATGTTACTATTTACTGTGTTTATGTACGAGTGCACACACACACTGTCACACACACACACACACACACACTGTCTCACACACACACACACACACACACACAGTCACACTTTCATCTCCAGAAGTCATGTAACACACCCACGTTGGTCTGGTTATGTTTGTATGTTGATCTCTTTTTGCTCTGAGAGGATTTTTGCTGTTTTAACGTGTCACCTGTTCCGTGTCTGAATTCACAGACTCTCTCGTTATGTTGTTGTTTTTCAGGGCGGCTCCGGTGCTGTCTCCAACTGGACGTTTACACCGGGACATCAGGTCCGAGGGGAGACATGGCGTCACACCGAGCCGGTACCGGTTCCCCTCCTGCAGCCTAAAAGAAGTGAGTCAGGCCTCAAACTGTTCCCAGTCCAGTTCAGATCAGGAGCAGTGAAGCTGAGACTCTGTTCTCACTGACGGCTAAAACATCTCAGCGTTTCCAGCTGATGCTCATTTTACAGAATATCAATCTGTGAATACATCTTTATATCTGTCTTTATTGTTTGTTTGTTTAAATTGATTATAATAACAGTATTTTACTCAATTTATTTTCTATTGATCCATTTGTGATTTATTTCTCCAGCGTTCCTGTCGCATTCAAAGCCTCCAGATCCTCAGGACTTCAGAGAACATGTGAGTTCAACGGTTGAATAAATACAAAACTGCTCGTCCTCCGTCTGGTTCAGAACGATTAAACATCCAGACTTGTTCTGAACAGAACCGGACTGAATTCAGCTGCAGCCTCAAATCTTTTCTTTATACTTTCTCGTTGTTTTTGTCGTGTGTTAAAGTTTGATTATGTTTTGTATTTAGATGCAGAACTTCTTCATGGATCACTGTCAGGACGCCTTCGGCTGCATGGGAGAAATTCTGAGCGAAAACTTCAACTTTGAAAAAAGAAAGAGCGAGGTGAGTCTCAGGTTATTTAACAAGCAGTTAGAAATCTATAACTGATAGATTATGAACGTCTTTGATGTAGTTACACTGAATAATAAATAAACAAATGTTTTGAACGAACCTGAGCCGGAGACACTGATTGATATTTCATGTCGTCAGAATCTGAGCGGTCGTTGTTTTGCAGACAAATCAGAACTCTGTGAACATGTGGATGGTGAAGAATGTCCTCGCTTCCCTGGACTTTAAAATGTGAGTGAACCTGATCAGTGTGAAAGTGGATTTGGAATCGGATCAAAATCTCATGTTGATGGTTTTTTAAAATGTTTATTTTTTTATTGTCATGTTGCATCTTTTCCTCAGATGTCACAAGACGTACCGTTCCCGACCGCTGAGCGGGTTCGGAGCGCTGCTGTCGGACGCGGTGCATTCGGTTCCTCCTGAGCTGTTGGGTTCTCTGCTGTACGAGGAGCTGACGGAGCAGAGACAGCGTATGGTTTTCTTCGAAGGGGCCACAGGCGGCGCTCTGACCTTCATCCCCTTCTCTGAGGGGAGCAGCTCTCAGCGCGGCTGCCTTCTCTACCCAGGAAACCAGGGACTGAACCAACTTAGTATCCTGAAATCAGACTGAATCAGGTTATTGACGATGTGAGTCTTCTGATGTTTTTATGTCATGGAGCAAAATGGGTCTGGTTCTTAACGCAGTACCTCAGACTTCCACAATGTGGAGCTGCAGCACCACAGAGGACGCTCCTCTGTTCTGACGACTGGCGGCGACCCGTTCAGGTTCCATCTGAAAGGTCCGATCAGGCAGATCAGCTCCGCCTCCCTCTTCAACAACTGTAAGAATGAATCAATTATTTTAGACATTAAGATGAATTCATTCTGTCTTCACAGTTTTCCTCCGAGCTGCAGAGTTCTCATCTCGTGTGTCTGTTGCAGGTTGTGTTGCCGTGCGGTCCGATCACCTGTGCGGAGTTTGGAGGTTCAGCGAAGGAAACGATCCTCGTCTGCTTCAGGTCGTCAACACCGCAGAGGTCGCGACCTGCGTCAGCGCCAGGTCAGTGATCGCCAGAGAGGAGCGTTTCATTTGAGGCACAGGCGTTAGAATAACGTGGTCCCTGCTGTGTGGCGTCAGTCCTCATGTTTTAGGTGAAGTCCTGGTGGCGAGTGAGAGCGGAGCAGCGAACCTGTGGACTGTTGGCAAAGGGTGAGAGAGTTTTAAACGATGGTTCCGACAGTTTGAGGTTTAATCTGCTCAAAGTCAAACAGACATTAACATGATGTTCTCTCCCACCAGGATGCTGAAGGTTCGGGAGGAGGAAACCAACCTCTACTTCAATGCCAAGTCGTCGTGGCGATGGTGCGAATTCTCCGCCCATCCCAGGGTGATGCTGTACGCAGACAGGACGGGGGTGGAGCTCACAGACATCAGGGTGAGAGGATGTGGATAACATGGTGGCTGCTTTATTTTGTTTTTGAAGTGGGATGAAGCAGCAATAATGTAAAGACCACACTTATTTCCTCCTGGTTCCTTCATCTCCTCGTCCCTCCTTGTTTTCACTCCCTCTTTCCTTCATAACCTTTGTCCCTCTCCTCTTCCCTCCTTCCCTCCTTCCAGTCGAGTCCCGCCAGTGGCCACACCCTGTTTCGCATCAGCAACACCTCAGAGTGTCGGAGCGGAGAGAGACTCATCCTGTCCAGATATCTGGGAGACGCCCACTCCTTCCACCACCTCATCACCACTCAGGTACACGAATGACTCAGAGCTTTATTTAAATTCTAATGGATCCTAAAGTGTCTAAATATTCCAGATCTGTGAGGATGAGCCTGAGGAAACGTATCTACTAAGATGAACTAGATTTCAGTTGAGCATGAATAATAATCAGTCTTCAGTTGAGTGAGCGTCTTCATTAGCTCGACAAGTTTCATTTCATGTCAGACGATGACAAACGCCACCGACACCTGATCTCATATCATTTTGTCCATCAATGAAACTCGTGTACTGTTTTCTCTCCGCCCGTCAGTACTCGGCCTACGTCATGGACGAGCGCTTCCCCGGCGTGCCCATGCTCAAGTGGGATCACATGATGGAGTCCCCGCCGTTGTTCTGTCACGTCCTCCCTGGCTCCGCCTCCTCCGGTTCGGTAGTGGGCGGGGATAGAACCACCAAGGTGGTGTTGGGCTCCTACAGTTCCCAGGAGATCACCATGCTGCAGTACTCAGGTCAGTCAACAGGGGGTGGCATTATGAGCGCAATACAAACAAAGTCTCCTAAACGTTCCAGTTCTGTTGTAACGTTCTGCATGTGTCTGTTTGATCAGGCGGTCGAGTCGAGGCCTGTTTCAGTCGAGGTCCTCCTCAGGCTCTGCACAGACCCAGAGAGAGTCTGAAGCTCCTCCCCGTCCAGATTCCTCACCGCCTGGACACCGCCACCAACAGACTGTCCTCGCCTGCTGCAGGTGCGTGAGGACGAGGAGACACGGCGTGTGCATTCAGTTAAAGTCATAAATGGATGATGGGAATAATGTAGTTTTGTTTGTTGTCAGGTCTGACTTGTGTTCAGAAGAAAGGAGGAGAGGAGTGTATCTGTGTCGTACAGCTCACAGAGGCCGGAGATCTTTTCTACCAGATCCTCGAGCCGGATCGTCCGGACGCTGACACGTCTCGACCTCCGGCGGCAGAGACGCTGCCTCGAGAGAAAGAAGCGCCAACACCAGAGAGAAAACCAGCAGAACATCTGTCACAGGATTCACAGCTTGTTGTGGCGGACACGTCGAGTGATGAGGAAGTGATCGGACCCACTCAGGCTGTGCCGAGGTTCGTGGCTGAAACGCCAGAGAGGGAGCAGCTGTCTGACTCCGAGGATTCACAGATGGGAGAGAAAGGTCGATTGCTGAAGCAGTTGGGCCTGACCGTGATCGTTAACGATGATCCTGAGCCGGACGAGGATCCTGAGCCGCGTCCCGTGGGTGAGTTGGACAGAGGAGAGACAGACGCAGCTGGAGCCGGTAAAGAACCCAGCGGTGCGGAGGAACCGCTCTGCAGCCCCAGCAGCTCGAGTCCCGTTGTTCCGCCTGAGAAGACGACTGACGTGAAGCTCAGCAAAGACGTTCTCGTCACATGGAAACGCTGGCTCCAGAAACTGATGAAGAAGAGTTGTGGAAAGAGGCCACGCCCACATTTGCTACATTTCACAAACAGCACTGACCGTCTTCTCCACCTGCCCGTGGATGGCGAGGCGAGAGATCCTTCAGAGGAGGAGCGTGTGCAGAGCCTGAGGCGAGATCTGAGGACGTGCATGTCCAAGCGCTCGCTGCTGCTTCACGAGACCGTGTCCGCCTCCCTCGCCGCTCCAGACTCTGTACCGCTGCCCAACGTGGTGGACACAGAGGCCTGGAAAGATGAGCTGAGCCAGCGCCTCACACTCTCTTGGCAGGGGGAGGACGTGTGGCGGGCGTGGTGGGAGGACAAGCTGGGGCTAAACAAGGAGGAGAAGGTGAAGGCTCTGAGGAGGAAGAGGAGGAGGGAGAAGGCGGTGAAGCGAGCCTCCGGCCAACGCCTGGAGCTGTCGGGGAGCTTCTGCTCCTCCATCAGCTACCAGGACCTGGGCGGCTTCTCCGATTCAGGTGGCTGGTCCTCTGCGGCAAGCCAGGGGGCGTGGTCAGACAGCGAAGGGATGATGCCAATGTCCCAGTCTGAGTGCGGGACGCCGAGAGCCACGACACCCTCCACCACGTGTGAAACCCCAGTTCCCACGCCAACCACCACACCTGCGAAAGATAAACAAGGTGACCAGCGGACTCCCAGCAGCTCCTGCATCCGGTCTCTGTCGCAGAAACCAGAGGCCACATCGGCCAGTCTGAGGAGGAGCAGACATCTGTCAGAGGACGCTCTGTTTACTCCACAGGTGAGAAACGTCCTGAAGGAGGAGAGCGGCGTGCGGTCCCCTCGGAGGACGCCGCGGGTGGATCCTTCCAGGGAGGACTTTGTCTGGTCGGGTTTCTCCCAGTCGCTGTCCCAGGGATCACAGACTCGACCGGGGCCGTCGCAGTCATCGCAGGCGTCTCAGAAGAAGAAGAAGTCACGGATGGGATTCTGATGGATTTGGATTTTCCTTTTGAAATGAAAAAGACGGTTTCTGGGGTTTTGGGCTTTGTTTTGGATCTACAGTGGTTTTTATTCTGGATTAACTCCGGATCCCCGAAGAAGACGTGAGGCTGAAGGAGGCTGAGTTTGAGGAGTGAGTGGAATTTATTTGATTTGATTTGTGGTCATGGCTTTTGTTTGCTTAGGCGATTGTGTGTTTGTATGCATGTATGTGTGTGAGATATAGTTTTTTTTCCTCGATTCCACAGCAGAACTTATTGATTTCACGTCATTTCTTAATTCTCTGACTCAAAACCCTGAAACAGCTCCTGCTTGTGCTCTGATGTTTTGTTGCTTGGACAGATTTCCTGCGCTCCAGCTTCAGCTCTTCTTCTGTTATTATATTTAAATAGTCATTAAACTGTATGATTTTTAAATTAGAAAAACTCTACACAACATTATTTGCTTGTTTGTCTTGAAAGCGTCATGTGACTGATTTGCTGGTTTAACTGAGGTCAGAGCTGTTGTTGGTTTCAGACCAGTTCAGCGTCTCGAGTTACAGAGAATCTGTTGTTTCTACATCCTCCATCTTGTTAGTTTCACTCTGTGTGTTTGTTTAGTTGAACCTGTTGGACTGAAATCTTTAGGTTTTTTATTTTGGTAAATGAAAGGTCGCCTCAGTGGCCAAATTAGTTTTATAAAACATTTATACTTTTGCTTTTCTACACAAACAAGAACTGAATTTCTCAATAAAAACAAAGACATTTGTCTCCAAGAGTCTGGTTCTCATTGAACGTCGACAGGAACATGTGAAAACTGAACCACCTACTTCTATAATATTTAATCCATAATTTTGATGCTTTATTTCTAATCTGAGAGTTTTTGATGGAAGAAAATGGACGTGACAGAAAAGATTAAAAATAACATTTTTTATAAGATTTTCGTTTTTCAGTACAGGTGACAAAAAAGAATAAATAACTCAATATCTACACAACTATTAACATTTTTTTGTACATCATTTACAGTTTTACATGTTTTTGTATTAACATTTTTTTACATTTTTAACATTTTTTAGAATTTTTGGACACGTGGTCTGAGTTACATCTTTTCATTCAACATTCTTTCAGAAAAGAATCAAAGACCTTTTTTGAGCTACATCCTAAAATTGGCAACTTTAAATATATCACACACACACACACACACACAGTCTGAACACCCTGTGGCGACCGCCAGGTTCCGGTTCTGAAGCAAAACGTCGCTCACGCTTCAGTTTCTCTTCAAACGCAAACTCCAGTTTTACCATTTAACACTTGAAATGAGATTTAAAAAGAAAAACTGTGCAAATCAAACTCGTGACAGACGATCAGAGCAGACGCGTCTGGAAACGTCGTCATTGAGAAATAACAACGCTCCAGTTTCGTTTCAACAAACCCCACGAATGACAGTGTGATGTTGACGAGGATGAAACGAAACCACGCGACTGCTCTGAACAAACTTCTCTTTACCCTTAATAAAAACAGTCTTAGATTAATAACAGTCAAAAACATTCTAGGAAATACACACCACATGTTTTGGCAAATCATTTTTTTCAACAACGAGAACTGTGTCTGCTCTGATCCGATGACCGAGCGTCACCGCGGCCTCGGTGAGCTCAGCACCTTTCAGACGCCGTGCGCCGAGTCGCCCGGCGTGTATCTGCCAAACATCACTCGTTCATCCTCAAACTCTCGCATCCTGGAATGTGACGTCTCAACATGCACCAACACTTTCACTAACTAAAATCTACCAGAAGAATCCAGAGCACTCAGCTACACAAGTCTCCTCCAGCACCGCAGCTTATTCAGCAATAAATTAAAGGACGTCGGAGGGGGCGGGGGGGTTCAGAGGTTGGCACGGGAGGCTTCAGGCGACGAGGTGTTCACGGTCTTTTTGTTGGCGGTAGTGCAGAGGGAAGTACGGCCCCTCGGCGTCACTGCCCAGGGAGCTGCTGAGCGACTCCTCACCTGAACTCATCACATCCTCACATGAGTCCTCGCTGCAGAGACACAAAGACACAAAGAGACGCTGTTACAACACAGACATTCAGAGAATTCACTCATTAATGACCAGAGAGCTGCCGTCTGCATGAGGTCGGTTTAACTGGAGCCCATGAGCACTAACATCCTACAGGAGAGAAGACGGTGGAGCTGACGGGTGTAAAGTCAGACGATCACCAGCTGATCTCAGGCTCTGACTCATGATGGGTGGGACTCAGCGTCTGTAAACATCTGTAAAAGGATCATCGCGGCTCAGGTGTGGTGCGTGACGTCATTCAGACTCAGTCTGAGGATCGTCAGGTTTTAGTTGAACAAAGAGTTCTCACTCAGTCCGCTGGGAGAGTCTCCATGTTTGGTTTTACTCATGTTTGCTTTGACTGACTTGAGACAGAACTTCCTCCTGAAGTTAAGTGTTACATAAGAGGTTGGACGTCATGGAAACGTCTGTCAGAGGGACGTGACGAGGGACTCGCACATCTCATAATACAGAGCTGGGAGACATGAGAGCTGCTGTGTGTGTCACAGCTGTTACAACACAACAGAAACCTGTGTGTTGCTGCACAACTGGTTGCTTCAGAGGAGTGTTACTACACACACAGACACACACACACACAGACACACCTGAAAAACTATTTTAATCTGTCTGTGACTTGAGTCTTTAGAAGAAAAGTATTAAAAATGTATTTAAGTAAATGACACATTTTGATCTGAACCAGTTTCTTTCAGTTTCTGTTTAACTGGAATACTGAGAAGAGTTTTTACTGTGTTCATCAGTGTTGTGTTGCTATAGAAACATTCAGTGTGTGTGTGTGTGTCAGTTTTCTTTTGAATTTGAACCGTCTGATGTCAGTGTTGTCGTCAGTGTTTCCTGGTCTGAGCCGTCACATGATGAAACCAGTGCTTCACTGACTGGTTGTTCAAGTGTGAAACACAGAACCAGGTTGAATCTGATTTTGAGTATTTTAACTGACTGATTCGATATCGAACCCGAGGATCAGTTTCTCTGTAACTCACTAAATCTGATGTGAAAGATGTTGGTTACTTTCTTCAATATCAAGGTTTCCACAAGTTACATTTTTTCAGATTTTTAGGACCATGACGATTGTCTTGTTTCATGTTTCAAAACTAATTTTAAATCGCAGCGGAAGTAGCATTGAAAGTTGACATAATGAAGTCCTTAACGTATATGAGACCAAATGTGTCATATTCGAGCCTCTTTATGATTATTGAGGCCTAAAGTTCAGAAAAAGACCCCCTGTGAACCCTGTGTTATTACGGGCAGCATCTCTCTCTGGTGTGTTTGAAGCTCTCACCTCTCGCTCTCGTCCCAGCCCCCCTCGGGGATGGTGGGCAGCTCGGGGACGCTGCGGTAGGTGTGCAGGTTCTGGGCGGTCCGCCGCGACACGATCCACTGCAGCTTCCTGTGGTTGGGCTTGCTGCACTCGGGCGAGGCGTAGTCCGACAGACACTGAGCCACGCGTTCGCTCCACAGCCGCAGCTCGCCGTCCGCAATCTGAAACCAGACAACACCGTTTAGACGCTCGTCCCGCGGCCCCGTACGCGAACTGACATCAGGACCTTTTAAATAACCCGATTACTGAACACGTAACACGGACGGTAAACAGAGACCTGGGGTCTGCTTCCAGGTCAGGAAGTGAAGGGAGCCAGCCTCGGGGGGGGGGGGGGGTTTCATTGCTCAAATGTTATAAGATCATTGGTTTTCATGTGGTGTTTAAAATATAAATAAGGAAACGAAACACTCAACTGATTCGGTTTGAAGACTAGAAAACATGTTTCAGGTCTGAAAAGAAACATCCTGGTGACCTAAATATCTTTGTGGCAGCTACAGGCAAAGACCTGAAATATTAATAATCTCAAAAACAGTCCAGGATGAAAACACTGTTCATTTGTTTTCTAGATCAAAAGTAAAAAAGGTGAAAAACAAGAAATAAAATGTGGAATGTGATCAGTGTGCAAACTGAAGATTTTCATGGGGAAAACATGACTGTGTTGAGTTGAGTCACAAGACACCAGATTATATAACCATAGCCCCCCCCCCCCCCCCCCCCCTACGGATCCATTCAGGCCTGTGTTCACTCGTATTCTGCTGCCAGAGGCTGGAATCATGTTAAATAGTAAAAGTCTTCAGCCTGTTTGTGGAGTTTCTGACTTCCTGTTCACAGCTGATCTGTGGAATCGTGAAACAATACCAACAGTTTAAATTGGACTTAAATGAAACTGGTCACATTCTCTGGAACTAAACCTCGGGGCGCTCACTTCCTCTATAGGGATTTTCTCCTCGCTGCGGTGTGTTTTTGTTTTCCATGACGGTGTGTGTCCACAGGTGTGACGTGCCCCCCCCCAGTGCGTCACACAGTGTGTCATTTACCTTCAGGTGTCTCTGGATGTGAGAGGCGATCTCCAACATGTCCTCCGACTGAACAGCTGCGATCTGCTGCCTCAGGAGCGACAGGGCTAAGACGGACGGCTGTGTGGGGGAAATGGACAGAAAGAAAAAACAGTTTATATCAAACCAGCAGCGAGGTTTTTGAGAAACTCATTAGACGACTGAGCTGCTGTAATCCAGTCGGACCTCTGACCCTCTGCAGTGAATTCCTACCTTGGCTTTGGAGAAGGAGATTCGGCACAGACAGGCTTTGAGCTGAGCCTCCAGCTTCTCCAGGCTCAGAGTCTCCTTCCTGTTCACACAGAGTCAGGTTCAGGCATGTTTCTCGTCAGTCACACAAACAGAATCAACTCTCATCGTCTCATAAACACCTTTTAAGATAAAAGCAGTTAAATGGAATATTGACGTGGTCGTGCATATTAAAAACAATATGAGACGGTTATGTAAGTGTGAGATTTTAGTGCCGGCAGCAGGTGACAACAAATCTTATCAGTGCACTTCAGTCAGACATGGAGTCAGCTGAAAGTAAACTGTGCTACATTGAGTCGAACCACTGTGAGAAACGGGGGTGTGAGGAGGCTCTGCCAATCAAATCAGAGGAAAACCTGAACTCTGGTGTGGACGGTGAAGTGTCGAAAAACTTGGTTTATTCAGAAAAACAATAGTTTGAAGCTGATGTGAAAGAATAAATCAAATGGTCTAAATGTTGACTTTGATCGGTGAAGTATCTCAACAGGTCGATTTTAATAGAAATGAGTTTATTTAAAGCCTGAAGTTGGTTCTGAAAATAACCAGCTGATTCAGTTGCACTTCCTGTTCGCTGTGACCTCACCTGTCCGTGGAGTGTGAAAGTGCGATCTGATGGTACAGCTGCAGGAAGGTTAAGGCAGTGATGGCTTTGGACTTGAAGTCGAGCTTCTCGGAGACGATCTTCTCCATGCGGCCGAGGTCGGAGACCGTGAATCTGCACTGTCCGATGCGGATGAGCTCGTCGGTGGACGTCACGTTGCACTCCTCCTCCGTCACTTTGGCCGCCATGTGGAGGCAGCTGAGGCTGACGCAGGACAGGTGCTTTGGCTGAATCTGAGGGGGTGAAGGGTGAGTTAGACACGGTCTGAAAATGGCTCAGAAGCTGTGAGATGATCCAAGTTTATTAAAGAACACTTCACAGGGTTGGCAACAAAAGCAGCGTTCTCTTCACCGGAGCTATGATTTAGCGAAGTGATCAAGGAAGATGGACACAACACATTCAGCAGCCGGGGACACTCACTGTCCCAATGAGTGATGGTGTCTTGTTTAAGTCCTGGACTCTTGAGTGCAAGTATAAATTCAAGCTGAATATTTTTACCAAAACAAAGTAGACATTACTTTATTTGCATCTTCAGATGATAACTGAGGCTTCGGGCATTTACAAACTGCACAGGCAGACAAAAAACGAGTCACCGCCCCCTGCTAAAAAAAACCAGAGTCCTCAGGTGTCCCGTGTCTGCTCCTATCATGTGTAAGAATCTCTCACCCTCATCATGGCCAGGAATCTGTCCAGCAGGTTCACAGCCAGGACGAAGGTCTGCGTGCTGTAACCAAAGAAGCTGGTGAGACTCCACAAGTCCTCAACTTTGGCATCTCTGCACTTGGCCGAGATCCGACTGTCGTCCTGTGAAACAAAGACGTGTTGATGATAAACCTGCTTCATCTGTTACAGCACTAATGACTTCTAGACTTCACTGATGCTGTGGATCAGTAGTTTGTCCGGCGTGCTCACCTGTGTGGAGGACTCGATGAGGACCAGCCCCGTTTCTTTAGGCAGATAAAAAACCTCCTGCTCGTAATTCACCCGCAGCTCCTTCATCAGCTTATAGGCGTCCATGTCTCGGTTGGCACAGGAGGAAGTGATGTCGAACCTTCACACAGTAATCACACTGCAGAAAACAGGGAAAGGCACAGATTCAGTCTCAAAACAAGATAACACAACATAAATCAGAAAGGTCAAATAAAATATAATAGAAAATTAATCTAGAGCAACATTTGTTCCACCAAAGTAAACATTTGCATTTTTTCTTTGCTACACGTCAATATGAATATATTTACTTTCTATACCCACTTTATCTTTAATGATCTTTAATGACTAATCGTTATTTATTCATTTACACATTTGTTATTCATTATTATTTATTTACATATTCGGAAACAGCATTTAACTCGAGAGGATTCAGGTTTCCTCTCTTCTGGTTGGAAACTGAAATAAAACCTTTTGACATGTTGATGTTTTTAAATGGCTCATTTCTCTGTGTTTGGATTATTCTTGTATTTCTCTTCCAGGGCTCGGAGCCCGGAGCCCCCCCCCCCAGCTGGGCTCCGGTGTCAGATTTCCTCCGGTCGACGCCTTCTGCTCTCGAACCGAGAAAAACAACCGCTTGTCCACCGGTCCGTCGGTTGATAAACAACCCGCAGCGAACACAACAGCCTCCTCTCGACCGAAGCCTCCATCTTTAGCCTGCTCCCCTGATGCTAACGGAGCAAGCTAGCGTTAGCCGCTGCAAGCTAACATTCGCTCCCCCGGTCGGAGGAGCGGGGGAGGGGCTGCTTCCTTACGGGCTTTATGGATTTAAACCGCTCGACAACATTAACGATGTCAAACATTACATGTTATATCAACGATGGAGGTTTATTGTTAACAAATAACCGAATAAAAGCTGCTTGTTGTTGTGGTTTCTCGTCGTAAACAGAACCGAGGTTGTTTTTTTTTTAAAAGGGTCGCGAGGATCCGAGCAGAGCGACAACAGAACAACATCTGTCTGTGTGGAGACAGATGTTTGTTTATAACGGAGAGAAAACAGCTGGTTTCACACTTTGAACCTCAGTAACACAACAAGGACACACAGGAAACACAGGAAACACTTCGCTGAGTGGATTGTCCTCTTCTAAAGACACAGACCAGGAAACACTGTCCGCGTCCAATCCGTCGAAATGCAACGATTCAAACGCGTTGAGAGAAGAGATCCACAGACATGTTAGTTTGTTTCTATATTAATCTTCTGTTGGAGAAGATTAAAGATGAATAAACGTCCCTTTGTCGATGGGTCACATTCGTGTCTCCTGTTCTGTCAGTGTCTCTGAGTGTCTCTGAGTGAATCTGTCCCGAGTGGAAGTGAGAGGATGTCTTTACCTGCAGCTGAGGTTAAATCCACATCTCGTGTTTCTGCTGCTTCTGTTGTTTCTGTTCTATCTGTGGACTCCTTCCTTCCTTCCTTCCTTCTCTCCTTCCTCCTCTTTCTCTTTTCTGTCTCTTTCTGTCCTTTGTTGATGTCCACAACGCTCACGCCCACAGGCCCTACGTCACGCGGCCGCGGCCAATCAGAGGCGAGGTTTCCAGAATAGCAGTCCCCTCCTCCCGAGTTTTACGGTTCGATTAAACGTTTGTTTTTATCGTTTGACTCGAGTTTTAACAAAGTCCTGAACATGTTCGTCTTTATTATCGATAATCGATCGTCAATAAATCGACCAATTCCACAGGAGTTGAAGTAGAATCGATCTTCTGCGTGAGACGCTCCCCCACTGACTGACCGCTCCATCAGCCAATCAGCGAGCCGCACTTTGCTACGTTCAAATATTCCGCCCAAATTGGGACGCTCTGATTGGCCTATCGCTGCGCAGAGCCCTGACGCAAGATTGGCATTACGTAGTGCCTTCTGTCTTTTAGTAATAAAGACTAATAAATACAAGAAACTCTGTTGTAAATGTCAAAAATAACAGAATGTGAAAGTTGTACAAACTTCTCAGGGACTGTGTGAAACATATAGAGTCAAATAAATACATTCAATGTATGAATATAACTGTATATAGTATTTGATTTTATATTTCTTATATCCCTTTGAATTTGCACTGTTTTGACTTTTTTAAAACACACTTACATCTGCTGCACCATAACCTTTCACAGGTTGTGTTAGTTTAATGCAGAACTTTGTACAGCTTCAGTTATTTATCTTTAAATCTGTATTTATATTTGGCTTCAATACTCTGCCTCGGGTTACTTGTGTCTTTCAATCACCTTATACTTATATTTGTATTGTCAATATCTCCATTAGCACAATACGTCTTTACAATCACAGCTTTGTAGTAGCTCTGGTGGTTTCATCTCACTGCAGTGAACTTATTCTTGACCTATTTTGACCTTTTATTATTCCTATGCTCTTGTGTTTGTCTGTTTTTTGCTCTACTGGATCAATAAAGTATTTATCTATCTATCTATCTATCTATCTATCTATCTAAAGCCGATATACCACCAATATCGAGGACACACACTTTTTTACCAAATAAACATTAGTAATAACAGGAATAT
Organism: Hippoglossus hippoglossus; assembly: GCF_009819705.1. Lineage (NCBI taxonomy): Eukaryota > Metazoa > Chordata > Actinopteri > Pleuronectiformes > Pleuronectidae > Hippoglossus > Hippoglossus hippoglossus. Next base: position 19,691,048 of record NC_047162.1, read on the forward strand.
ATGATATATGAGGATGACTAGGAGTTGTTGTTGTAATAAAATGAAAATAAAAGATCTCTCCGGGCAGTAACTGCTGTAAGTGGTAATAATAATCAGCAAATATGTCAACGTTTGCTTTGGACTTCACTTTTATGAAGATTTACATCCCCAAACGTGCACATACACATTATAAACCCTGGTTTAAAACCCAGTCAGAGTAACAGAGAACAGATATGACTCCACATAACAGACGTTAAATAACAAACTGAAAACTTGTATTCGTTAAGGTTTTTGTTGTTTGTGTCATTTAATCCAAACAGAGCTTCTGCTTTTTTTTGTCTGCTGTATTTTTTATCATCTATCATTTATTACAGACTCATAGGTCAATTTCATTCATTGATATATAAATACAAACATCACACCATTAAAACACAAAATACATTTGTCTCAGAGAAACAAGATAGTCACAGTAAAAGCCACATTTTTAAAAATAATATATAAACTACAAATAAATAAGCATAATTTATAAACTCATTATTCCAAAGGGAATATTCCACAGAGGGTGTGTTTGTTTTCCCCTCCCGTTCTGCCCTGAGCTGGGCGGAGTCATTCCCCTCTCTTCCCCCTCAGTCCCCTCCTCGGAAGTAGACTCTGTCTATGTTCCGTTATTTTATTTTTATATCTTTTTCTACAGGAACCTTTTCCACCAGGGAAGAGAAGATGGAGGTCTGAAGAGAGGGAAGCTTCATTCCCGTTGGCCCGAGAGGACCAGATGAAATCCAACTGTGGCCTGCTCCGCTTCGCAGGGGAGGTGAGGCTCCGTCTATCGCCTGGATCGCACTCAGACATTTAAACGGCCTCAGTGTGAAGCGAGCTCAGCCGTCCCCGGTGACACTAACTCGGATCTTTTCAATGACACCCGCCGCTGGTGGACACGGAGCTTATGAGACGTGTGTTTGTTTTAAATAAACAGAGCTAGCGAGCTGCTAGCGACGCGACGCGAGCGGCTGGCTGTCGAGTTAGCTCCGCTCCAGGTTATAGTCTGACCCGGGGAAATAAAGGAAGGGGACGCTCGGTAATGCACCTGCTCCGGGAGGCCTGGTGCTTTCCTCAACATGGTGGAAACTCCCGGAGGAGAAGCTGAGGAGGAGAAGCTGAGGAGGAGGAACTCCCCGTACTTTCAGACCCAGTCTACACAGTGTGTCTCTGCTCAGGGACTGGTTGCGTTGCAGTTACATTAGAAGCTACACACTAGGTTAAAAGGCTCATGTCTAATGAGACTACAGCAACTACACAGTTTATTGTATTAACTTCTTAAGGAAAAGGTCTAACACGGTTTCATTCTGGACTAATTCCTCTTTCAGTATCTTCTGGCACTTTGTCCTCAGATGACTTAGCTTTCATAACTTCATTCATTATTAACAGGACAGAAGAACAGGACAGTTTGACCCAGTTTCATATCACCGGACTGATAAACATGAACATTCATCAGAGTGATACGAACTGTCTGAACGGTCAGGAACCATCTCTGAGGAATACGTGTGTTCTTGGTTTGTTTTGACTTGTTCCTTTGTTCCTTGTCCCTTCCACTAACCTGGAGGAGACCGGATCTCTGACCCGCACTGCAGACACACAGTGGGCTTCACTGAGTGGGGGGAGCGGTCGTCATCCATCTTAATATCAAGTCTATTATGTTAACGCACAGTTTAAATCCTCATATCGCAAACTCCTACTTCGCTGTGAGCATATAAACGTCGGTCTGTTGGGACGGAACCAAAACTACAAATACAAAACATCCAGATTTAGGAGAATCCTTTAACTTTTACACGTGAACCAACTCGGTCACTGTTTGTTGAAGTATAAACCCTGTGTGTCTGTTTGGTGGATCGGGGGTGTGGGAGCGTGTGATGATCCCGTGATCCGTGTCGTTGTGCAGGTAGCTGTTCCCAGTGAGGAGGTAGGCTCGACCAGGGGAGGGAAGAATGAAGTCCACTGAGCCCTGGGGACGCCAGAGGCTGTCTTTTCTCCTGGAAGAGGCGGCCTCTCGGGAAGCCAAGATGTGGACGGTCAACGTGTCGAAGAAGCCCGCCTCACAGGTGAGGATCATCTCTGAACACCTCCACTTAGCTCAGGAACACATGGATCCACTCAACAAAACTTTGGCAAAGTCGTCCCACGTGTTTTTTCAAAGGTACCAACGAAGCCACCATCACTGATGTGCTAGTTCCTGTGCCTGGTTCCTCTTGTCAACAATGTTATGTAAAGACCAGTCTAACAGCAGGGAAGTTCCCAGTGGAGTTAAAGGTCCGAGACGACCTTATCATGAGGAGTTTACTTCAAGTCCCAACAGATATTTCACAATCTCCACATGTTTTGTTACTACGGCAACACATTGTCACATGGAAACAGTCGTCTGTTTGTCTGATTTTGTAGACTTGATATAATAAGTTCACAGATAAATAATACATGTTGTTATCCTTCGAAACGGGTGAGAGCTGCTGCTTTGATCATTTTACTGTCATCAGTAGCAGCCGAGTGATTCATATTTAATGTTTGTTATTAATCTGTCTTGTTAAATGATTTATTGTCTACAAATGAATGAAGACTCAGTGAGTCGCTGAGTCACTGAGTGAGACTCTGCTGAAACATTAAGTTTAATCACATCAACAGACTCAGACTCAGTTTACACGTCTCACGACACGTCCGCCTGTGAAGACACTGATGTGATGTTTCATCACACGTCCTCAGCTGGTCTCACCCAGTTTATTAGCTCATCTCACATTGTGTCAGATACCTGTGAAGTCATACGCTGTAAGTTACTAATCACATTACTGAACTGAATAATGGTTAAACTTAGAATATAATATAATATTAGATTTCTTTAGTTTCTGGAAATGAAAGAAACCGTATCATTAACCTACTTTTCACTGAACCTGTTTGCCTGGTGACCAGGTTCAGAGAAGCAGTTATCCTCGGTCACGGCCGTTCTCTTCGCCTCCTGCTGGAGTTTCACATTCTCTTGTTTTCATGGTTTGAAAACTCAGACATCAAACTGGAATTGACTTCATATGAAGAATAGTGAACTCGCCCCAATCTCGTCCTTGAACCTGTCCGTCTCTAGCACTGTATCGATAATAAAGAGACCAATAAAAGGCAGTAAATGGCGTCAGTGAGACACTTCTCGTTGCCGAAGGCCGGGCTGGAAGGCAGATGTGTAAACTGGTGTATGAGGTCAAGAAGGTCTCAGAACATATAAACAGTATCACTGCCACAGGGCAAATACCCCTGCTGGTGAGACGTGGAGAGAGGGCTAGAACGCTGACGTCTGAAAAGAGTAATAATCATTCAAAGTGGAAAAGGTGTGACTCAGCGGTTTCCTCCATCGTCTGAACTTGACCAGCACTGTAGAGGAGCCAGAGTCCGAAGGGACGAGACGAACGTGGTCTCCGTTTGTGGACGAGGTCACGAGAGACCAGAGAGGGAGGACATCCTTTTAGGATTTAGTCTTTTTGGTCCGGCAGTAGAAACAGTGTCATGTTGCAGTGTAATTACATAGCAGGGTCGTTGTGATCTGACCTTTGACCCCTGCTGCTGGTCCAGTGTTACACATGCCACTCAGTGAAACAGTGATTTACACATACAAAAATGACAGAATTACATGAATTATATTTTCATCATGTATATTATTATATTTATATTTTATAACCTTCAGTCGTGTTTGAACTTGCTGCTTTGTAACCAGATGGATGGACCCTGTAAAGTCATTTTATTAGTGGTTTAAGTTTTTCTACCTCAGCTGAATTTCTTCTCTGGATCTTGATGAAACGTGGAAGATTTTTAGTTATTAATATATCTGAGTGCGTGCAGTTTGGAGCAGCTGGATTAAACTCAGGGTGTGTTGGAGCTTGGCGGAGGAATGAGCTCCAGATCTGAGTTAACAGATAATTTAAAGCTGCTCTCAGCTGTGTTTACTCTCAACATGAACCCAGGTCAGATAACTAATGTTGACCAGAGCACCACACTGCTCAGATAGAAAGATAATCTTATTATTATAGGAACTGACATATTATTAAACTCTCCTGTGAATTCTGTATGATGTTTTTCATTGAGTAGAAGGATCCTCTGAGAAAGATTTAAAGGTCGGTGGGTGAATAGTTTCAACTGAGAGGAACTAAATGAATTCCTGGAATATTTTTGGTGGAGATACTTTGCGATACGTCGTTACAGCTGTCGAGCTGGTTTGACTTCCTGTTCGTCTTTTCTGCGTCAGTCACAAAGGCACCGGCAGGATCCTGATTAAAGATCCAGAACAACGTGATTCAAGACTTGATCTGAAATAACTTTGCTGTCTTAAAGCGCAAAGAGAGAATTCACAACCTGCTTTGTTTGTCTGGAGGTTTCATATTCGTCCACATACAGTTTCCCTTGTTAAGTGTAAACCTGAGACGAGCGGAGGCTGGTTTTCTATAGATAGAGCCTGAGGTACAGAAAGCTGTAAATAGATTTTGCTCTAATTTAAAAGGTAAATATTTGCGTCCGGACCGGCTCAGTTCGTTCACACTACCTGTGGAAACTAGTCTAGAGAAACAGATTGTTAACGATGATTTTATTAAATACTTTATTCATAAACCTTCCTCTGCCTCATTACTCTGTGTGAAAAAGCTTCAGTGGTCTGTAGAAACATTCTCCAGACTCCTGAGGAGGAGGATGTTGACACTGTCTTCTTGGCTGCAGGATGGAGACGTCTCCCCGGCCCAGCGGGACGAGGCCGTGCGCTGGTTGACGGAGCTGCACAGCAGGCTGCGGCTGTACCCAGAGACCCTGGTGTTAGCTGTTAGCATCCTGGACCGCTTCCTAGCTCCCATCAAGGTAAACAACCCCTCCCAGCGCTACAGGGCTGCAGCTGCTACAGTGAGCAGGAGCAGTACTGTGTGAACTGCTTTTATTACTCATCAAGTATTTACTCTGCTTTTCACCGCCCAAAAAACAATTAACAATAAATAGGATAAAAAACACAGTTCATTTGTTACTTTGCTTCATCGAAGGTAGAAGAACTAATGAACATTTGTTAAATGACTTGAATCAATCGTGTGAATTGTGAAACCTTTCAAAGATTGTCCATCAATTGATTTTTGGTTTGTTCCAGTTAATTTGTAAACACGTCTCAAATGAAACTCGCAGTGAAATTTATGCACCTGAACATTATTGATTGGACCAGTTTTGAATCGATCTCATGAATCATGTAAATGAAGTATTAAAGGAGCCGTGTGGAGTTTTACTGTTTATAGCTGAGGACAAACAGACAATCAGAAACCTGCAGTGTTTACATCTGTTTACTCCTCCTGCTTTTATTAGAGCATTACTGCCCCCTGTTGTTCAATGGATGTCAATAGATTCCAGTGTGTCCACAGTGACACAGTTCAGAGGAGTGAAAACACCTGTGAGGATGAACTGTGTGTTAATGACACAACGACCAGTGGATTGAATGATTGTTTCTCTTCAGGCTCGTCCAAAGTACCTGCGCTGCATCTCCATGGCCTGCTTCTTCCTGGCTGCCAAGACGTGTGAGGAGGACGAGGTGAACATGAACACACAACATGAGCACACAACATGAACACACAACATGAACACACAACATGAACACACAACATGAGCACACTATAGTGAAAATGTATTAGATATTGTTTTGAGTGTTACTGAGCAACCTTTTCTGATGCATTATAACCAGTCAAGTAACTGTGTGTGTGTCTGTGTGTGTCTGTGTGTGTGTGTGTGTCTGTGTGTGTGTGTCAGTGTGTGCCGACTCTGAAGGAGCTGGTCACCTCCAGCAGCTGTGGCTGTTCTCCATCAGAGATCCTGAGGATGGAGCGGATCGTCCTGGACAAACTGAACTGGGACCTGCACACCGCCACAGCTCTGGACTTCCTGCACATAGTATGTCTGCCACACACACACACACACACACACACACACACACACACACACACACACACACACACACTCTCACCGAGCCCAACATGATGTTGTCTTCTCCCCCCCCCCCCATAGTTCCACGCGATGGTGTTGTCGTGTCGCTCTGGGTTCTTGGACTCGGTGTTGGGACTGAACCGCTCTCAGCACCTCGCCCTGCTCACACAGCGACTCTACCACTGTCTGGCCAACCACACACTCGTTCAGGTACACGCACGTGCACACACACGTGCACACACACGTGCACACACTTAGAAACCTCAGCTCCTCTGTGGGCTTTTCACCGGCCGGCTCAATGACCAGGTCTGTCCCTCAATGTTCCTGTAGCTCAGAGGATCCATGCTGGCCTTGGCCCTCATCACCCTGGAGCTGGAGACCTGCTGCCCTGATTGGCTGGCGCTAACCATCGACCTGCTGAGAAGGGCACAGGTACCACACTCCTGACTTCCTGTTGTCACCTTTACGAAGACTGACGGACATGAAAATATAAATGTCTTTCTTGTTTTCTGTCTCCTTCTCTCCCCCTCCCTCCCTCCCTCCCTCCCTCCCTCTCTCTCTCTCTCTCTCCCTCCCTCTCCCCCTCCCTCCCTCCCTCCCTCTCTCTCTCTCTCTCTCTCTCTCTCCCCCTCCCTCCCTCCCTCCCTCCCTCTCTCTCTCAGATCAACAGCTCTGAGTTGATCAGGAGTCGAGAGCTGGTGGCACGTAGTCTTTCCACACTGAGAGTTTCCCGGCCTCCGAACACTGTCTACATCTACCACCCCCTGCAGAGCCCAACCCCCCAGGAGCCTAACCTCCCCTGCTGCACTCTGGGTACATTTAAAGAGGAACTTCAAAAAAGTTTTACACATCAGAGTCTGTCAGGGTGTTGGGGAAGTTAAAATGTTGTAGTTAGACGTCTTTGCCTCTAGAGGGAGCTGTGTGATATCTAATGTACTGCACGTCCTACAAGAAAACAAGTTAGAAGAACATTGGGGTGTGGAGTTGGAAAGAAGGGACCTTATATCACACTCCAGTTGGATTCTGGGTAATGGAGGCTTCAGGTTTCCACGAGGACAGAGGATTTGTTTTTATTGAAAGTTTAGAAATCAGCACAAATAGTTTTTAAAGTATTTCTCTTTATTCTCTCCAGGGACCATCACCACCTCCACCACTGAGTCTTCCAGGGACCACGCCCTCGTCACTGCCTCCGCTGCCCAGCCACCGACACCCGCTGGAGGGGAGGAGGGGAGTCCGCCGCCTTTGAGCTCCGTCTCCTCCTCCACCAACAGCAGCATCCTGGCTCTGCTCTCCCCACCCAGAAACCTCCACCTGCAGAAGGTCGTGCGGCGCTGCAAGGCCTCCGCCAAACGCAAGGTGACACATCAACCTTTCAATGTTATCAACTGATTAATCATTAAAAGAATTCAGAATCGATATAACCAGTCGCTGCCGCCTGAGACCTTGGTCACAGTTTGAGTCTGCCTGTGTTCAGGTGGAGGAGATGGAGGTGGACGACTTCTACGATGGAATCAAGCGCCTCTACAACGAAGACGTCACGTCAACCATCACCGTCCAGGAGGGGGCGACACCAATAAGTGGAGGAGGAGGTCTGAACGTATGCAGTGTCCTGTTAAACCGACAGGAAGGCAGCTCTTCCCCCTGCCCGCCTCTGCAGCCAGTCAGTGCCTCCTGAAGACCAAACAGGAAGCCGTTCACCCAAACCACCTCTACGCCGACATCCCTTTCAGAATAAAGTTCTGGTCAAAGTATCCAAGCGGTGACCTTTAGGCTGTTCTCGTGGCGGCAGTGATGAGCACCTCCCTCAGTAACAGGCGACTAATTCAAAGAAAGAGAAAATGTTTTTCAATTCATTGATTTGCATAAAAAAAGCAATGGAGAGGCAGCTCCTCCTCAGAGGGAGGTGTCCGTCGGAGCCGCCAGAGAAAACTTAAAGTCACCGCTTTTCATCAAACTAATATTAACGTTCTATTTAAAGCTTTGAAACAGACGATGTCAGCCGTCGAGGTGGTTCTGGTGTAAGTGACCCCAGCGTGACCCCGAGTCGTTCAGCTGCCCGGAGGACGTCGTCCTCGTCCCCTGCGGCAGGAAAACAGAGCACAAAAAAAGTTAAACATCCAAAAACTAAAAAAACCTGCTGCTGCTACTTATCTGAATACAGATACTTGTTGATCACAAATAGAATAAACAAAAGGTCTAAAAAAATAATAAATAGAAAAAGTTGCCTTCCAAAAAAAAAAGATAATAACCTAGAATGACTTCTCGTTCCGTTCTGTCCTGCTGTGGAAGAAATGTTCGTCAACTTATATTCGTTGTTCACTTTTAAACTTCTTTGTTTCACATATTTATGTCTTTATTGTCGTCTCCCTTCCTCACTCTGCATGTTTCCATGTCTATTTATAACTTCTCCATAGAGTCTGATTCAAACGTATGAATGTTACTGAGACGATCCTCTGTTGTTTCTCGCCCAGATAGAAATAGGTTTGTTTTTATGAAGTGCAATTTGATTGTTGATCCGACGCAGATGTGAACACGTGTGTTGGTTTTCAGCTTGTTGTGAAGTTTGACTGAAGGTTTCTCAGGTTGTTTGAGTTTCCTCCTGCAGACGCCTGCAGACCAGCTTAGCTTGAGATGTTTGGGACGTTGACCTCAGTCCATTGCTGTAAGCTCCACCCGCCTGGCACCTCTGGGAGTGTAAAACAAACGTTACAGTTGTGCAGTCAGGGTCTTGTTCAACGAGACGACCTTGTTCTGTTAAACACAGACATCAGGAGATCTCGATCATTTCACTTTAACATCCTCTCAAGTTGTCTTCGTCATGGATACTTGTTGCTATGACAACAGCTCCAGTTAAAAACCCGTCCTGGTACACAGAACAGGGTCCTGGTCAAAGTCTGTGGGTTCTTTATTAAAACAACCGGAGGAAATGAAAAGTTGCAGATATTATATCCGCATGTGATGCAACAGCCTTGAGTTATTGAAAGTGTTTTAATATTAATCTGACAGAAATGTGGTTTTTGTGTCTGAGCTGATTCACAAAACAAACTCAAGTGACAATCTTCACTTTGATGTTTAAAAAAAAAAAAAAAACTGCTCTGTTTTAATCTCGAAGTTCTGTTTAATATTTGTATTCCTGTAAAAAGCTCTGTTGCTCCTGCTGCAGCGGCCGCTGGAGGCTGCTCCAGGTCCCTGAACGCACCGCGGCACCACAAATAAACATACAAGTAAACTGACTGAGCTCTTTGTCTTCATGTTTCTACACAAACACTCACCGTGCACGTCGTGCTGTCACTGAGTTACACAGCTCAATGAAACACGATGGTCAAGACCCAAGAGGAAGAGGTCAGAGGTCAAAGGTCCGAACAGACAGTAATATAACTGATGAATGCAGCAGCAGAAACAATGTGTTTCTTTTAGTAAAATAATTCATGCTTTTCATGTTGATTATTTCCTGAACTTCCTATTTTCAGGAGCAAAAGACGGTTTTCATGATTTACTGACTGTAAGAATCATCAGAGCTGCACGGCCTCCCACTGCAACACAGGTTGAACCGGCTGTTTCAGAATGCACACACACACACACAAACACACACACTGAGCTTGTTCAAACAAAACACACTCACTTGTACTTTGACACTTGTGACAGACCTCAATGACTTCATCCTTATTTCAAAGTCAATTCTCCTCTTAACCCTAAAGCTCTTGACCTTGAAATGGTGAAGAATGAACTAAACGTTCTCGGCCTCCGAGTCAACAAACAGGTTGTCGTGGTTACAAGTTTACGCACAAACACAAACAGTCTTGAACAAACACGTCCAGCAGCTGCAGAGTGTCTCCGCAGACCAACATGTTGTTACAGGATTGATTTCCGTGTTCGAGGTGGAGCCACTGAGCGTCTGATGAACGATCCACTGAAACATCGCTGAGGAACAGTTCATGTGTTTGTGTGGTAACTAAGTACATTCACTTTATTTTTGTATCAGCACTAAATCAAGTAGATTTATTTCCAGGTACTTTCAGGTACACGTGGTAAATTTAGAGTGGAATTGGTCCATTCATCCAATCAGAGCGAGGAGGTAACATTAGACTCCGCCTCCTTCAACAAGAGCGAAGTGCGTGTGATTGAACACGTGAAATTAATTTAGAGGAAACCTTCAGATAAACCTCGTGTGTGTTTAAGAGATTTATGACAGGTCGTATACTTTTCTTAAACAGAATATAGTTATTGATTTTATAGACTGTTGCATTCTTTTACTTTTAAAACTTAAAGTATATTCAAAAGCAAGTAATTACTTTCTTTTACTTGAGTAGAAAAGTTAGTGTGTACTTTTACTTTAGTACATACAGTATTTGTCCATTCATTTGTACTTTTACATGAGTAAAGTGTTTGAGTTCTTCCTCCACAGATGAAAATCAACACGACATAGAAAATAGTCGGATAAAAAGAGACTTGATGTGATTCACAGTATTTTAATATATACTGAATATTTAATCACCAACTGTGAATTTAATACTGTGAGGAAAACTCTGTCACCTCCTCATGGGTCAGCTTCAATATCATTTACAAACCTAAACAAGTTTCATCCTGATTATCAAAGTGATCTGTAAAAGTCACAGCGGATAATAACACAACAACGTGACTGTGTAAAGAAGGTAAACAAAATAACACCCGACAACAAAATGCATCTCAAGCTGCGTCTTTTCGCTCTTTCTCCAATTAGAGCTAATAAAAAATACTCAGTCACTTTAAAAGGAAAATTTGGGGGAAAGTATTTTTCTTACAGAACGTGAGATGAGAGGATCAAATGTGACAGATATGAAGCTACAACCAGGAAATACTGGAGTTAGCTTAGCTTAGCACAAAGACTAGAAACAGGGGGAAACAGTTAGCCTGGTTCTGATCAAAGGCAACAAATCGACATTATATCCTGTTTGTTTGATCTTTACAAGTCGGACTTGTTATATGACAATGTTATCAAAGGAAGGACAAAAGTACAAAAATTAAAACCAGCCATCACCCTTCAGTTCACCTCAGCACCTTAAAACCCCAACACAACACAACACAACACAACACACAGCAGCGTGCCTTTTATCTCGTTGAGAACGTGTTTGTGATATTTTTGCCACAACCTATGTGAGTTCATTTTTATAGAAAGTGAATCAAACCAAAGGAAGAAACTCGGAGTAAAAAGCCTCAGTGGGTGATTTTGGAAACAATGTGAAGAATATAAAGTTAACAAGCGTTGAATTTGTGCAACAAGAGCTGGACTTTGGTCTTTGTTGTTGAACAAAGTGTCCGAGTGAAACTGGAGCTCTCGTTATAAACATCCTGCTGAAAACTGATCCGCCCTGTGAAGGTAAATCACTTCTCCCTGTGAGCTTTCACACGTCTGATGATTTCAGTTCACATCAGAGGAACTGAAGGTCACAGACTCTGGTGCTTCCTGTGATCTAGTGATCTGGACTGAGCTGAATCACTTGTATATCTAAGGGACACATTAGAATCAGTTCTTTAATCAGAAACTATCTGACAGTTTAAACCGTTTATATTTGTGAGACCAGCTGACCGTTAACCTCCAGTTCAGTGGAGGGTCAATCAACCAGGTTCTAGAATTATCCAAACAAAATCCAACTTAATGCATCAGTTGGAGTTTTCTTTAAAATAAGAAGTTAGATTTGTGTCCGTAAAACCGGCGCATTGATTTGTGTTTGAGTAACGCAGCGATCGAAGACGACCTTTTCACCCGAATCGTGCCCGCGATGGTCAACGGCCTCTCTCCCGAGGAGGCTGTGGAGAGATGATGGCGGCGGCGGCGGTGCTGCTGCTGTTGTTGATCCCAGCTGGCGTCTACTTTCATGCCTGGTCCGTCTCCGCCCAGAGCGACTCGAGCTGGTGCGCCCAGCAGCTGGAAGATTTCCAGCGGTGCGTTGCAGCTCAGGTACTGCCAGGGCTTCTTTCCCGCCGTGTCCCTGAGCTTCACGTCTGCATCGAACTTGCTGACCAGCAACCGCATTATGTTCTTGTTGCCGTGGATGGCGGCGACATGGAGAGGCGTGTGGCCACATGTCGACCTGGCGTTGACGTCAAACATCAAACCGACCTTTTGGACTCCATACCTGAAACCACAGCCGGAGAGAGCAGATCAGTGCCGGGTCACACAGAGTATTAATCCATATCAGCAGCTCAGACTAATTACAGACCACAAAGCTTTTACTTTTAGGAGTGAAACCAGTTTCAGAATCCCACATGAATCCGACCTTCATCAGACTCATCATCAACAGTTTGCTTCGTACCATAAGGTGTTGAGGACTCGGTGGTCTCCGTGTTTAGAGATCCAGTGCAGCACAGTGAAGCCCGAGATGAAGTCTCTCTTGTTGAGCAGGGACGGGTCATCTCTGAACAAGGAGTAGATGTCGGTCCAGGCCCCCGCCGCCCCCTTCACCAGCCAGTCGTGCTCTTTGGGCTCCAGAGGAACCAACGACTGACAACAGGGATCGAACAACGGCTCCGTTAACCGATTCAGTCAATTACCAAATGGAGAGTAAATCAAGGAATATGCAGCAGACACATAAAAGCAGCGGGACGGTACTGATGTTAATGAACAGAATCAATACAATGAACGATTCCCAATTTACAAACTACTACTACTGAGAATAGTACAGTAGTTCTGAAGAAGTGGTCTCACCTGTTTACTGGAGCCTTCATGCTGAGCGGTGGAGGGGGGGGCAGTGGTAAGAGAAGGGAGGCTCCTCCTGCCTCCTCTCCGCTCCTCCCCCTCGACCAGGTCAGCCATGCTGTGGCTGCGCGGCGGCGTGGAGCAGGACGACAGAGAGGAGGAGGAAAGGTTGTGACGTAGACTGAGTGAGGAGGAGATCAGCTGGAGGCGGTTCAGTCGGGCCGCCTCACTTCCTCCTCCTCCTCCCTTCCCCTCCTCCTGGAGGAGCTGGTCGAGGTCAGCCCCGAGGCTGCAGCACATCCTGCTCCTCACCTGACGGCTGAGCCGCCTGGTGACTGCCGGGCGCTGCCGGACAGGGGACGAAAGGGAGGAGCCATCGCTGGACTCAGCGTTCTCATGGTCGTCATAGAGATCACCTGAGGGAGGAGGTACAGGGTTCAGGACATCGATCATCAGAACGTATCTCACGGCACCGTCTGGTTTCCAATCGGCCCCAGTCCGAGGCTGAGGACCTTGATGTCCAAAGCCACGATGATTGTTACGTAAAATGAAAAACAGCTGAAACGTCTCTTCAGAGGACGTCATGGTGTCTCACACAGACAGACAGAGGCCGTTGTGTAAAGGATGATAAAGAGAACTTCAAAATAAAAGTTCAATCTCTCTACCTTCACTTTCCTCTTTTGTACTGTTCTGACAGTGATGTCACACAATCTGTTGGGACACGAACCCGACATGTTGCAACACGTTCATAACAGAAACCTTCTTTACATTTTTAATCTGCCTGTTATAGTTCACATTCCAACACGCCCATCACACCTCAGGTACAGACTGAACTGCAGGGTGCAGTGTGTCCATCTCTCTAGTTTATCACCTGTTACTGTTTCTCATGGATGTGACTAACGAACTGTGATGAATTCCTCTCAGTTGGGGAAACAACCTGTAACCAGAACCTTTTGAATCAGAGATATTGGAAACAAGTTGACGGCAGGTTTGGTTTAGTTTGGTTCTGAAACCTAAACACGTATTAAGTTTACAATGATATAAAACAGAGAAAAGTCTTTTTCAGGCAATTCTGCTTGATAAATTAATAATCAGTCATCAAACTGTTTCTGTCTGAACTTGATGTATTTAGTTGAACACTGAACGGTCAATAGAGAAAAGCCCTTTGAACTCTGACCTGTGGAGAGGTGCCATGGCAACACTCGGCGTTTAGAGTCCTGGTTGCCATGGAGATGTTCGGTGGAGCGATGGAACGGTGACAAACGACCTGCTGTGGTTTTACTGTCGTCGAGATGCGTCACAGACTCAAGCTGGGTCCTTTGTGCTCGCTGGAGGACGTCCTCGATGACACGTCCACGGCCCGTCTCACCTGTTGAGTTCAAACAGAACAGAGTGATGTACTTTATTATGAAGGTTCTGAAAGTTTTTTCTTTACTTTTTGATGTCCAGAGGAAAGTGGACAAAGCTCCTCCCACATTGTGTGAGTGCAGATAAGGGGTGGAGCTTGTGAGCACCAATCAGCTAGGGCAGCTAACCTAAGCTAATCTACTTCTTTCTCCTGATTATGCAAAAATAAAATAAAAAACTACAAATTATTTACTCAAGATGCATCAGGCTTTACCTGCCGGGGCCTGTAGATCCTCGTAGCTGCTGTTCCACCGGGATCCTCTGGAGGAGCCAGACGGAGGCCAGTCACTGCTGGAGAAGCCGGCGTCCGAGGAGGGGGAGAAGACGCTGCTGTGGCTGGACAACAGCAGCGCCCCCTGGCTGTGAGGAGGCCTGGCTTCCAGCTGGACGCCTGAAGGCTGCGAGGATCGACGGTCCTGATGGAGGTCCTGATGAGGAGAAACCTCTCTGACTCGGTCTGGAGATGGCGTGTAACTCTCTGGTCGGCTGTATCTGATGGGCGTCGACTCTGGTGACACATATGCTTGTCCCCCCCCTGCCCCCGCCCACTGTCCTTTTAGCTCCACCCCTGGCTCAACGCCAGCAACTGGGCCATGGGGGGTCAGCGTTCCCCCTTCCACGGCCTGGATGTAAATCTTTGGGACATTCCTTTCTGATGAAGAGGAGGAGGCAACAGAGGGAGGTGCAGGTGACTCTATGATGCACGGCGAGGAGGCGGAGAGGGCCCTCATGGGGCCTTCTAACGGCCACACTCCTCCTGCTGAGCCTCGCCTCATGTGGACCTCCTCCTCTTCCTCATCTTCATCTTGAGAAACAGCAGATTTATAGCTCGGCCTGTGTCTGATTCGGCGTGGAGCGACCTGAGGATGAAGAGGAGGCTCTTGATGAAGGGCTCCTCCTCCTCCTCCTCCTCCTCCTCCTCCAGGCTGCACACAGCCCTCCCTGCCCCTGAGGGCTTGAGGGGCTGCCCCCTGCTGGCGGGTTTCTCCATGATGTCGGACCACAGGTGTGATCCCAGGGGGGGGGGCGAAACCCAGAGTCTGCTGCCGCACCTCGGTGCACTGAAGTAAGACAGGAGGAGCAGACCCAGCGGGGGTCTTCAGGGGAGGTTCCTCAGAGAAGTGGAGAGGAGCAGCTGCTGCAGGAGAAACACGAGGCTCAGGTGAGATGTTCACCTGCTGCTGGTGGTGGTGGGGGTGGTGTGGTGGTTGTTGTGGTTGTTGCTGGTGTGGTTGTTGCTGTTGCTGGTGTGGTTGTTGTTGTTGTGGCTGGTGCTGCTGGTGTGGTTGTTGTTTTGGTTGTTGTTGTTGTTGTTGTGGTTGTTGCTGGTGTGGTTGTGGTTGTTGTTGTTTTGGTTGTTGTTGCTGTTGCTGGTGTGGTTGTTGTTGTTTTGGTTGTTGTTGTGGTTGCGGTTGTTGTTGCTGCTGGTGTGGTTGTTGTTGTGGTTGTTTTGGTTGTTGTTGCTGCTGGTGTGGTTGTTGTTGTTTTGGTTGTTGTTGTGGTTGCGGTTGTTGTTGCTGCTGGTGTGGTTGTTGTTGTGGTTGTTTTGGTTGTTGTTGTTGTTGTTGTGGTTGTTGTTGCTGCTGGTGTGGTTGTGGTTGTTGTTGCTGCTGCTGCTGGTGTGGTTGTTGTTGTGGTTGTTTTGGTTGTTGTTGCTGCTGGTGTGGTTGTGGTTGTTGTTGGTGTGGTTGTTGCTGCTGCTGCTGGTGTGGTTGTTGTTGTGGTTGTTGTTGTTGTTGTATTTTACGTTTCAGGTTCAAACTCGTCTCCATGTTGTTGTTGATGATTCCAGCTGCAGGTAGGATCGTTTTCATGGCGGTTTCTCCCGGCGGGGCGGGTACTGCCACCTCCCTCAGCTGTGCTGGTGTCCGGGGCTCTTCCGGTCGCACCGGGCTCAGGTGAGTGTTCTCCGGGGACACGGAGCCTCCTCCTCCACCTCCTCCGTCCCCCGGGACATGTCCCCGGAACTTCTTCCTGAGGACCACGTAGGACACTCCGTCCTCCTGCCGGACCGTCGCCAGGGTGTTAACGAACCTCTTGAACAGCTCCCGGTTCCGGTCCCGGTCCGCGTGGTTCCGGATAAAGTTCCTGAAGTGAAGCAGCAGGTCGGAGTTCTTCGCGGAGCCTCCGCTGCTCCGGAGGTAAAGAAGCACCGCGTCCTGAGATAGGTCTGTGGCCATGATGGACCCTGCGTGTGTCTGTGTGTGTCTCTAACTTTGTGTGTCTGTCTGTGTGAGTGTGTGAGAGTGCTCGTTCCAAAGGTCGGTTCTGTCACTCAGGAATGAAGCTCCGCCCACCTCAGGTATTTAACCCCCGCCCCACCTGCTGCATTCCTGCACGTGACCCGGATGTTTGAGTGATGTGGAGACTTTGGTTTTTATTCTTTTGTTACAGAAACCAAATGTTCAGTTTAATAATATAATAATAATAATAATAATAATAATAATAATAATAATAAAACAATAAACATATATTAAAAATAAATTATGAGGAAATTCGAATTTTTCATAGATTTCAGATGACTCAAGTAAGTGACCTCTGACCTTTGACCACTGAAATCCTTAAGAGATTGAGATATCTTGTTCACAACCACCGGATGGACAACCTGAAAACAGCCACCAGGGGGCGATCGAGATGATTTGGCTTCACTTTTGGGAGCCATCATTACATTTCATTGAGCTGACGCTTTTATCCAAAGCGACTTACGATAAGTGCATCAACCACGAGGGAACAAACCCAGAACAACAAGAATAGAGAAAGTACAATTTCTTCAAAAAAGCTAAACTACAAAGTGCTATAAGTAAGTGACATTTAAGTGCTACTAAATTGTTAGTTTCGTGTCGTCATGTCGTCCATCTTTATTTACTTTGGGCCGAGCGATGAAGTGGTTTTCACGTAGAGAAAAAACGAAGTGTATCAATGTGTTGAGCTCTGACTGTGTCGTCCCACTCACTGAACACAGGACATTACCCATGATCCCCTGCTGTAAGTAGACGTTAGCAGGTGTTAGCAGATGTTAGCAGGTGTGAGCAGATGTTAGCAGGTGTGAGCAGGTGTTAGCAGATGTTAGCAGGTGTTAGCAGATGTTAGCAGGTGTGAGCAGGTGACTACTATGAAAGTACTATGAAAATGTGGCTTCAGTAGATCACACATCATTACCTCTGTGTGTTTTTACACTAAACGCTGTTCCAGTTTAGAACTTAAAACAAGATGGAGAATATGTTCTACTCTTCAGCGTGATGCACCTGACTCTGTCCAATCAGAGGACATGTTGGTGAAGGGTTCACCTGTGCAGGGGGGCGGAGTCATGAAGGTTATATAAGCTCTGAGTGTATATAAGTTGAAAGTTGAAATCGTACATTATGATACACTGATATATTTTGCAAAGGTGCACAGCAGAAGCTTGTCGAGCAAAAGGCTGCCGGCTATCGGGCAAAGTAAGAACAAGCTGAGGGCTGCGGCTGTTTCAGTGCTTCACACTTTATATTCACTCGTGTGCTCTTGCTCTAATTCTTTATCCTCCTGAGGAAGATGTTTCCTCACAGTCTGACACTGCTCAATGAGAGACTGCCCCCTACTGGAGAAATGACCAGATTTAAGCAGGTGTATGAGGTGGAGAATGTGTGAGTGTGTGTGTGTTTGTGTGTGTCATAAAGAGTCTGAAGTCGTTTACGAAATACTTTTATTTTGCAAAAACCAGGAGCAGTTTTCCAATCGCCCTTTTTCTTTCAAAGCAAACATTGAATTTGATTCAACGATAAAACCAAGAAATGTCTCCGATTCTCTGTTTGTGGAAAAAACAATGAAACAAACAGTAAAATCAGTGACGACGACAGAAGGCAGAACGTGAGCTGTAATGTTTGCGGCGTATTTAAAAGGTGCTCAAAGGATAAAAAAAACTTCTGTATTTAAGATTTACACGTCGCTGCAGATTTTAATTACACAATAAATATTGACCCTGTAGAACAGAAGCTCTTTGTGCCATTTGGAGTCCGGGGGGGGGGGGGGGGGGGGGATGTGAAGAACATGCGACTGGTTTTTAAACCTGATGTTTTATTGATGAACCACAGTGAGAAACTTTTAAATGAATGAGAAACGAGAAGAAAAATAAAGAAGAGAAAAGAAACACTTGATGTCACAAAGTGATTGTGTCGTAATGATGAGAAATATTTTATCTAAGTGGAGCAAAATGTATATTTATTTTAAATTCATTATTGTGTCAACAAGTTGGGACATCAAATGTTTGAATAGAGGAGAAAGTCTGAGGAGGAATGAGAGTTTCTGGTTCAGTGTAAATTCATCGTAAACCAGTCAAACAGCTGAAAGTGCTACGAGCTGCAGTGACAGTGACGAGTTCAGATCCGTGAGCGAGGACACGCCCACGAACGTTTAAGGACAATTCCAGAGACAGAAGCATTTCTAGGATTCCTGCTGGTTTCTTTCTAACCTGCAGGTTCATCCACTCTTCTCCGAGTCGGTGCCTCCACTGTGAGATTTACGAGCTCTGAGTGATTCTAGTTCTGAAAATGTTTGTGATTTATCTGCTGAAAGGATCAGAAAGGATTCTTACCAGGAGTTTACAGACGGTCGTGTATTTTGATCATAAGATTTTTAGCTGTAACTCTAGAATCTTCCTTTTGACGATGAGCTTTCTTCGAACGAACCTTTCTGAGGATAAAGAAGCTGTTTTCAGACGTGAACTTTAAAAAAGTGTCATTTTCTGGAGTCACGTCTGAAAACAGCTTTAGAAACATTGACAGCAGTGAGTTCGAGTCCCGGCCGACGCTGAGGTGAACAAAGGTTAAACTGAATAGTGACGAGGCACGTTAACGTCTTTTCTTCTTCATGTATAAATCCTGCATAGTTTCTTCAGTGTGAACAGAACCTGCGTCAGGTTTTCTCCTTCATGAGACACCTTCAGAGTTTTTAAGGAACCAATCGTCTCTTCATCATTTCCTGTCCTCCACTGCCACCTGCAGCAGTGGCATCGCCATGACGTCACAGTGACGTCACCGTGGTGGGCCTGATGGAGTGGGCGGGGCCTGGCAGCAGCGGTGGAAACAAAGAGGAACAGGGTGGCAGTAAGAACGGAGAGGCCCTCGACCAGCCGCGAGCCTCCGCCACCTCCACCGGCAGGCTCTCGGCGAGCCGCGTCAGCTGCTCCTCCTCCTGTCGAATGAGGTCCTCCAGGTGCCGTCGGCGAATCAGAAGCGAGGGTTTGGTGCTGACGAAGCGGCGGTAGTCCCGGAGCTGCGGTTCGGTGAGGTAGCCGGACAGGATGGCGTGGACGACCCGCTGCCGCCGGTCCAGGTTCTCCTTCAGCTCCCAGGCGTCTTCGGTTTGACGGAGGAGCAGAGAGCGTTTGTGATGGAGGGAATCCTGACAAAGAAGAGGAGATGGAGTTTCAACAGTTTATTCATAATAAACAAGTGTTTATACTTTTAAACTGTTCTTAGCTACATCCCAATGGAAACTACAATTTAACAATCCATCTGGCCACTGGGTGTCGCCACCGAGGAGGCAAACGGTTTCACAAGAGATGGAGCTCAGGTGAACTGAGACAGGTCAGACAGGTAAAGACGTGTATGACAGACAGGTGAGTGACGTCCTGTCTCACCTGCTCCTCCGCTGCGTCCTCCTGCGTTAGCTCCTCCCTCTGCAGAGCGAGCAGCGCCCTGTCGATCCTCGACAGTCGACTGCACAGCGACAACAGCAGGTTCACGATTTTCTCCAGATCTCCTGCAAACACAACATGTCAGTCTCTAACAGCAAGGCATCATGGGAGCTGTAGTATTATTGGTGACGGTGTGATGCTGTACCGATGAACATGCTGTACTTGTCCCTCTCATTGGTTTTAAGGCGTTCCTGCACCAACGCCTCCATGCTCGCCTCCAGCTCCTGGTGATGCTTCTGCTCCTCGCTCAGCGCCTCCTTCTCCTGCCGCAGAGCGTCCACGCTGCTCCTCAGAGCCTCACACAGCTCCACCTAGTGGACAGGGAGGGAGAGTCTCAGGAGTTTCACTGGTCAAGGTTGATATGTTCTCGTCACCATTCGTTAGCAGTTTAAGGCAGAAACTACACGGCTGGTTGTATTGAAACGTGTCTGAGGGACGATGGGGGAAGAACTCGTTAACATCTGGAGCAAATTCAATTCAGGAGTCGGTGATTTGTGGACCTGATGTGAGACTCAGATGTTTACTTCCCATTATTTTGTTGCTTTGCAATAGATTTAGTATTTATTGGTTTATAATAATAATAATAATAATAATAATAATGTTGATGATGATAAAGTGAAGAGTAATAAAAGATTTTCTTTTTACCTTTCTAGTGTTGACGTCTTTGTCCTCCTCTTCGGTCTCTGTGTCTCCATCCATCTCTGAGCTTGGAGCAGAACCAAAGATTCCACCTTGGATCCTGAGGAAACAACACAATCTATAAAATCTTATTTAAAATGTATTTCTGTCATTTCTTCCCGATCAGTTACTCGTTTATTTCTTTTCATAAACAGACGAATGAGGATGAGACTGAACCTCAGAGACTAATCAGCACAACAGAAGATCTCAAACAAGCCGGTATGAGCTCCTGTTTTCATGTTCATCTGTTCATTGTAATATTTGTTAATATTATTCTCTTTAATATGGTCCTCTGTAGTATCCACTCTGGCCGCCAGGTGGCAGTGTAGTTCAACTGTTAATACCTGTCGACATTAAAATCAAACAAGTGACCAAAATGAACTAAGTAATAATAAGTAATGAACATCCGACCACTACGGCAACAGGGAAGGACAATTGGAAACAGTTTGTTTTCTGAGCTGAAACTGCAGCAGCTTCTTTTAGAATCTGAAACGTGTTGAGATGTTGATCAGGTTCGTCTGGTCCGTCCTGACTGATGAGGTCAACAACATTCTGTCAACAGGGAATCACACTTTCACCTTCTAACCTGCTTCCGGTGCAGGGAAGCTAAAATATATTAGATTGGTTTGTTCTGGAAACAAGGAAACACAACGTTCACATGAACACAACAAAGAGCTGCACAAGTTTCACTGGGATCAAAGTGAAACTTGGCTGAACATTTCTAATGGAAAGATTCTCTTGAAATCTTGAGTGGATGACTGATGTCGTCTCTCCGGAGGAAACATTCCTTCCCCGAACACGACGTTCACCAACAAACCCAAACACATTTTAAGATGTCGCTGACTTTAAAAGTCACAACGTGCAGAGACAGCAGAGGTTTGTTGTTTCCTCTGTGTCGCAGATAAAAGGACGTCAGCCGACACAAGAATGTAAATGTTGGTTTACAGGAATGTTCGTCTTATTTTGGAAATACAAATCAAAGTGATTTTAGAATAACAGTGAAATAGTCAAATCATTTAAACACAAAAACACATGATGTCACAATTACCCTTCGTCCAACTGACGGCTGCCTCTGTGCAGCCAATGAGATTTATCAGCTGTTCTGCTGTTTGGAAAAATCTCCTTCAGTAGCTCAACGGTGGATTTAGCTCCCCACGTGTCCAGGAGGGGCGCCAGAGAGCTGTCCTGCAACACCTGGGCACAATGAAAATGGAAGAGTTGAAACCAACTAGGTAAGAGGACAAAGGTAGAGACGGTACTTGGGTTAGAGGACAAAGGTAGAGACGGTAGTAGTATTAGGGGACAAAGGTAGAGACAGTACTAGGGTTAGGGGACAAAGGTAGAGACGGTACTTGGGTTAGGGGACAAAGGTAGAGACGGTACTTGGGTTAGGGGACAAAGGTAGAGACAGTAGTAGTATTAGGGGACAAAGGTAGAGACGGTACTTGGGTTAGGGGACAAAGGTAGAGACGGTAGTAGTATTAGGGGACAAAGGTAGAGACGGTACTAGGGTTAGGGGACAAAGGTAGATACGGTACTTGGGTTAGGGGACAAAGGTAGAGACGGTACTTGGGTTAGGGGACAATGGTAGAGTTAGGTACCAACCAACTTCTGGGCCAGCGCCTCCACTCGCAGCTCCTCTGGTGTCTTCTCCCTCTCGGGCAGGGGCTGGTACTCCTGACTGAGGCTGTCCTGGGTTGTGGTGTGTGTGTTGATGGGGGTGATGGTGGACAGCACAGGTGGAGGGAAGACATTGGAGGGGGGAGGGGGGGTCGACTTCCTGCTGGGAAGTTCTGAATCAGGACTGGATTCAGGGAAGAGACGAGGAAGAAGAATTGAATCAGATCACAAAAGGTTCATGTTGATATTTGCATTTCGGTTTGAATATTATAAAAATAACAAACCTTCCCACAGACCTGAGTTCAGCTTCTTCGTGCTCCAACTCGACAGGAGGCGGAGGAGGTGGGAAGTCCTCCACGAGGCTCGTCTCTCTGATTGGTGGAGGAGGTGAGGGAGGGGCAGGGCTTTGGAGGAAGACCTCGTCACAGTCGTCCTGCGATCGGCCTCTGGAGGATTCTAACGGGTGCGGCGGCTCAATTGGGCTTAAGAGTCTGGACTCTGAGATTCTCAGTGAGGACAGGTGGCGCATGGACGGATAGAAAGTCGGGGAAGGAGACGACAAACTGTTCTCGCTGTCCTTCCTGTCGGTTGGGGCTGAGGGCGGGGGCAGGGGGGTTGGCATCACCGGTGGAACATGGTTGGTGTTTTCTGAGGAACGACCACCTCTCATCTCTAAGCTCTGCGCTCTCCCTCTGTACGCGTCCTTCTCAGGTTCCTCTAAAATGCTGAAGTCACTCAAACGGCGTCTTGTCTGTCTGTCCGTCACCAGGGTTTCATCAAGCCCAGTAGTGTTAATGTCAGCACCCACAGCGCCACCACTGGTGCTGGTGCTGGTTATTTGGATGTCTGGGTAGGTGAAGGCGTCCAGGTGGGCCAGGCTCAGCCCCTCGTTGGGTTGCCACTCGGTGCCTCCTCCATCCGGAGCCCCCGGAGAGGAGAAGGGGCAGGGCAGGCCGACTGAGGCCGCCAGGGTGGAGGTGCTGTGGGCTCGTAGGCGCTCGCTGGTCCTCTGGCGCTCTCTATGGGCGACAGGCGTGTGGGAGGAGGAGCCTGGGTCTACGATCAGAACACAAAGAAGAGTCAGAGAGAATTATCATTTACCAAAGAACGATTGGATTAATCTACGAGGCCGTAAATCTAGTTATGGAGGTTATGGTTTCACCCCCGTTCTTTGGTTTGTAAGCGTGTTTGTTATTATTAAGCAAGATTCTGCAAAAACTATTGGACGTATTAAAACGAAACTTGGTGGACAGATGCGATGTGGGTCAGAGAAGATCCCGTTAAACTTTGAAGCAGATCTCTCTTGAACTTTGTGAATTAGGACATTTTTCAACATGTTCAACATCTATGGTCTTGACCATTGGAGACTATTGGACTTTGGTATGATCTCTACTGAGAGACATTTCAAGGTGAGGGACCTGGAGGAGGTGCTGCAGGCTGGATGGTGTTCAGACTGTCCTGGGATGGTTGAGGACAGACGAGACCCTCTGGATCCTGGATGTCTGCAGGTCTGAAAGAAACCAGAAGTAACAGAGAGCTGTGAATGAGTCGATGTGTTCAGTTTTAGATTCATTGTTTACTTCTGCTGCTCAGAGCGGTTTGTAAACGAGCGTATGATTTTTAAAGGTCATGAACCAGCGGTGATGGTTCCTGGTTAAATTCAGAGCATCAGTGTAAACAGTCAGAATTCCTGCAGTGACCTTTGACCTTCACATCTTCAGAACAAACATAAACCTCTGTGGGCAGATTTTGGTATTTTGTTTATTTTTCTGTCTTCCTTAAATTCCTCAGTATCTCCTCCTCTTCGTCACTCCTCCCTTCCTCCCTTCCTCCCTCCTCTAAACTCTTTAGCTCCTTCGATCCAACCCCTTCACTCCTTTGTCTCATTTCCTATCTTCCTCCCCCTCACTCCTTCCATCACTTCTCACCTCAAACTGCCTCGTCCTCCCTCTTCTCCTCCCTTCATACCAACCCCTCCTCCCTCCCTCCCCCCTCCCTCTCCAGGAGCTTGCCTGGAGTTTAATTTAAAACCATTTGGAGAAGACTCTTCCTCACTTCCAACTCAATCCATCATCTCTTGTTCTTTCACCTCATCTCCATCCTTCCCTCTTTTCTCTTTTTTACCTTTCTCCTCCTTTACTGTCGTCTTCCCTATTTATTAAATTTCAGGATCCCTTTTCTTCTTTTCTTTTCTTGTTTCACTTCCTTCTTCATTTCCTTCTTCCTTCTCTTCATTCCCTCCTTCCACCTGCTGTCCTCCCTCTCATTTTAAACCCAGGATGTAAAACCTGCTCTCAGATCATGATCAGCTGTTTGGTCACATGATTACCTGTCCGCAGGCTGAGCGCAGCGTCCAGAGGAGAACACACCGAACATCCTGACCTCGCCTGCAGGGACGTCCTGAAACACACAAATATATATTTTTATAGTTCAAAATCTAAATTGGGGAAAGAAAGTTAAAGGTCATTTGGTTCATAGGAATTTTTTAGGAAACCACTAAAATAGTTTTCCTGTAATTTGTATTCCTTACCTTCCTAATTAGCAGGATTACTCAAAAACTACTGGAAAGATTATTATATGTAACTGAACGTAACTGAATGTAAATTGTCGTTAATCTCCAAGAGGCTTCAAAATCGGAATAAATCTAAAGAACTTTTTGGGAGTTTAGTTTTTTTGAATATTACGTATCTGAACTATCATGAACACTGAGTGTTCCTGTTTGTGACCAAATCTAAAAAACAGACCCAGACTGTGGCAGCATCAGAAATCACATGTCTGACCTCAGATGTTATCAAACCCTGAAAACAGACACCGCTGCCTCAAGTGTTTGATCCCAGCGTCACAAGCTTCTTTTACTTGAAAAAGAAAAACAGCTTCATGTGCTCCCCATTCACTTTATGAATCAAATGGTGCGTTCAAATAGATTTTAGTTTTGTGCTCAGCAGTGGACTCGCACACCGACAACTCTCCAGCAGAATCTCGAGTCATCTCCCAGTTGATTCAGAAACCAACTGAAACCAGAGGCTACCTGGAGTCACAGAGCTGGACAATGAAAGAAAAGCTTTTATAGTTTGGGAGTTAACACCAGTTTGGCCGTAATGCACACTTTTCCCACCACTAATCTAAAAATGTACCACTGCCCCCCCCCCTGCTGTGAAATCTATTGTTTAAAGTAGAGGGCAGAGTGTCTGTTTGTCTGTCTGAACTCTAATGATGTTTATGTGACACTCTGATCACTGACAGAGATAAACGACAAATTCATCCTCTGCTGCATTCCTGTAGGACCTCTGTAGATATGTCATATGTTCTGTATACGTGTGCGTGTTATCTTTGCCATCGTCCACATCGGACAGCGCCCAGCCACCGGCTCCGGCTCTCCGGCACCTCACAGGAAACTGAGGATTCAAGGAATTTCCTGTGCGACTCTGGGACCAAATGTCCTCCAACGACAAACTGTCGTCAAATAATCAAGGATCATGACTTTGTTTGAGACTTGTTTCAAGTAGCTGATGTTTCATTTCATACCAGAGTGGACAATAGCAAACATAAATCAATACGCTTAACGATGTGATGTCACTTTATGTATTAAGACTTATAACTTGTATCTATTTTTTGTTTTGAAAAAGTCCTTTTGATATTTTATCCGTGTGCAGACATCATGATAAATCTGTTAAGTGAGACGCTCATATTCATGTTTTCATGCTCTAATGTTCAGAATCACTTTCCTCAGACTGTCCATCGCTGCAGCTCCTCTCTTCAGCCTCTGACTCAAACACTTGGTTTTAGCTCCCGTCTCTTTAAGACCCCCCTCCTGATAAAGCCCAGTCTGCCCTGATTGGTCAGCTGAAACACTCAGTTGTGATTGGTTAACCATTTTCAGAGCATGTAGGAACTGTCGGCCTCTGCTCTCTCTTTACCCGGCGTCATTAGGGGACAAGCCAGACCAGCATCATGCAAATGTGGGGTATTATGGTGACATCACTTCCACACTTGGCTCTGATTGGACAGTCCTCGTCTTACCTTGATAACTCTCTCCCCGGTCGGGGAGGAGCGGGAGCGGGTGTGTGTCGCCTGTCTCTCCTCGGAATGCTCCAGCAGATCCTCAGCGGACGCCGACCTTCCTGGAGTCTGATTGGACCCGGCCCTCTGCAGAGCCCCATTGAGCTGCCTGGACAGACCCAGGCTGAGTTGAGGCTCTGCGTCCGGCTGCTGGTGGCCCGGGCCTGCTTCAGACCTGAGATCCTGAAGGGACTTGGCCTGGAGCTCAGGAGGAGCACTGGAAAGAGAAACCAGGAAAACTGTTATTAAACTGTAAAAATTCGTTTTTCAGTCTGGACTAAAGTGGCGTTAGCGTTAGATGTTGCACGTGTCTGGATTTGGTTACCGGTGAGCTGGGTGCGCTGGAGGCCTCGGAGTCGTCACTCTTCCCGGGTAAAAGAGGTTGGACTGGTGGTTACGCAGGTCGATTCCAGGGGGAAGAGTGGAGCAGATGCGCCGCTCCCCAGAAGAGTGGCTTTGTTCTAGGCCAGAGTCCTGGAGGGAGAGCAGGCTGGAGGCGGAGGAGAGGCTCTGGGTTTCTGAGTAACTGTAGGAGACTGGAAGGAAGATAGGAAAGAGGAAGAAAGCAATAACGTGATTACTGATTTGTCTTCATCATCACATCAATACGCCTCAGTCACTGTTTTCTTTCTTTAGATCCACACTCCCTCCTTACACTCACCCATATGGTTGTTGTTGTCCGGTTGTATAAAAGCGCTGCGAGGCCTCCTCTGTCCTCCCTCTTCTCTCCTCACGCTTCTCTTCCTCTCAACATACTCGGCGAGAGCGTCGTGCTGAAGCTGCCGTAGGTCGGGCCTCGACGTGGCGTTCTGAGGAGCCCCGCCCCCGACACGACTTGCTGCCAGTTCAAATATCTTCCGCCGGTCTTTCACGCTGGTCTCTGACAGACAGGAGATCAGGGTCATGGTTACTGACTTGGTGCTAAAGAGGCATTTCTGTCAGTATTTATAAAGAATTAAGATTCAATACAAAGCAGGATTCTCCCCAAATTAAGCTTTAGTTAGCCCAAAGCTAAAGTTACCTAAAGTAAGTAAGAGTTTTCTTATTTACCTCCTCCACGCCTGAAGAGGGCAGCAGTCTCAGTATCTGAAATCCCAACCTCGTTCATATTCTCTGGCTCCGAGTATGAGCGCTTCTTCTGCTCTGCCATCAGTCGCTTGCGGCCACAGATTCGTATCACAGCAGGAGGTCCAACTGCTGGGATACTGGGCAGAGCTGGAGGGCTCGGTCCTCGAACCTCCGGGGTAACCACATGCCGCTCCTTCGGGGTGTGAGGGGAAGGGACCGGTGGTGGTGACTGTGGTGTGATGATGATGCCATGTGGCTTGGGCATGGTTTTTGGGCCTTTTTTCTCCAGGGAGTGGTACTTGGCAGGGACGGCTGGAGAATGGTGGCTGCTGGAGGAGGACGCAGGAGAAGGAGCTGCAGGTGGAGGGCTGATTGAGGAGTTGAGGTCGCTCCGTCTGAAGGAGGTGGACCGCAGGACCTTAGACTGGGCATCTTTCAAAGAGTCTCTGTAAGATCTGATTAGAGACAAGTTTTCAAAGTCAGGATTGTTCATATTGAAAGACTCAGTTTATAATGATTGACCTCTTAGGTACTGGAAGACTCTGACTTGTTGAAGGACTCTGACCTTGTGAAGGCCTGTAGGCTGTTGGGAGACTGACTTGCAGGGAAAGACCCTGAATTGTTGGAAGACTCTAAACTGCTAAAGGACTTTGACCATTTGCAGGAGCTGACCTGCTGAGAGACAATGACTTGTTGGACCAGTAAAGCACTCTGACCTGTTGAAGGATGTGTCCTGCAGGGTGCCCAGCACCTCCTGGAAGTCCTGTCTCCTTGTGAAGTCCTTGTTGCTGTCCATCTCCCTGGATTCCTCCAGCTGGAAGGTGCTGCGACTCCTCTGCAGAGCTGAACTGGGATCTGCTGTGGTCCTGGGCACACAGAGAAAAGTGTTAATTGTTATAAATAGTTAATATTGGGATTATATAGATCTGATGCAGTAAAAGGACATTTTATCTCCATTAGTTCCAGCTTCCATTCTACCTGTATTTCATGAGGTCGCTGCTAGTTCCCCTGTGGCTCATGGTTCTGTGGGCTTTGGTCCCAGTAGTGCTTCTCTCCAACATGTTTCTCAGGTCATCTGCTCCACAGGAGGAGCTGCAGCCTCTCTCAGACATCTGATTCAGAAAACAGAACACAGTGAATCAGTGTCACCGCCAACAAGAAGACGTCAGTTGAAGCAGATCGGTGCTCTGCACTTTTTAAAATCAAATGGGCTTAAAAAAGTATTTTTAAGTTTGGTTGGAGTTACCCGTTGATGGGTGGCTTTGCTTGTGCTGTGACTGCGCTGCTTCCCGGCACGTTCCCGGCGCTCAAAGCGACTGACTTTCTCTAAGACAGAGAGGCTACGGGTTGGCCCATGGCCGCCATCTTCAAAGCTACTGCTGCCGTGGCTACTGGCAGAGACAACACTGTCAGAGCTGGTGCACCGCTGGAACTCGGCGAGGGCCATCTCCAGGCGAGTCAGTGGGTGTTCTTTGTCTTTATCCTGCTCTCTGTGGTCCCACTGTTGGTATTGCAAAGCTGCTGAGTCACTGAGATGATGGGGAGGAGTCTGGGAGGCAGAAGTTGGTGGAACCTGAGGCTGAGCGTGAACAGATGAGTGGGTGGGTGGTACCTGTCCCTGTGGAGGCCTGGAGAACGACTCTGAGTCTGAGTGAATGCTGATCTGGTCCAGTGATCTGAATGGAGGGAAGGAGAAAAGGAAAATGGATGAGAAGTAAGAGATGAGGAGGAAAAGAGGCATCACTGACATCAAGTAATGTCTTCTGATTTTAACCAGCTCATACACCATGAATTCACAGCCCAGATCACATAGAATGCCTCAAAGGTAAAGGTATCCTGAAAGGTGCACCTACTGATCACTCATCCCTCCATACCTGCTCTGGTCGCCCCTGGACTGGACAGATGTGTAGGGGTCCCTCCACTCCTCTGAGGACGAGGGCCTGGGTCCAGGGGTGGACTGGATATGGGGAATATGGAAACCTTGGTTCTGCTCCTGGAACAAGTGGCTGTGGGGTCCCTGGCCTTTATGAGTATAGGACCCATGGAAGCTCTGATTGGGAGGTTCCTGGTGGTTTGGGGGCCTCTGGGTCCCAGTTTGACCCTCTGGTCGCCCTCCAGGAGCTTTCAAGAGGGCACTGTAGTTTACAGAGGTCGACTCTGCCTGCTGAGGCCTGATAAAAGTAAAAGACTGAGTAAGCATCACAACTTTTAGAGGTGTAGAAGTCAAGTGAGTTTGTGATTGAAATATTGAAATATCAACACAAAAGAAGACAAATCCTCACCTGTCTGCCTCCTGTGCTTCAGTCCTGAGCTGTGAAGAGGGAGGTCGGGAATATAAGGAGTGTGGGTGTGCTGAAGAAGAAGAAATGTTATTTTGGTGTCCATTTTCTGTAGTTGATATCTTTCCATCCTTTTGCCGCTCGGTCACTCCTTCATCCCTCCCTCTGATTCCCTGGCGCTGCTGCCGGCTGCTCTCTTTAGCAAGCGCCGGGTAGACTGTAGAGGAGCCTGGTCCAGGGTTGGAACTGGGCATCTGTGCATAGTGGGGCTCAGGCTGGGGGACGTGGTACATCCCTGTGGGAAGTATGAGTCGGCCCGACTGGGGGGCGGGGCCTTCAGATCCAGAGGAAGACTCGGGGGGTGAGGGCGGCTGGGGAAACCCTCCACCCTGCCGGGGCTTTGTGGTGGGGCTGCTCTCTGGACTCTTCTCTATCACTGTGTGGAGCTGACCCTCGTTGCCATACGAGCCTTTAGCTGGAAACACAGCAGTGAAGTTTGTAAGACAAAATACTGCCACCAGCTGCTCACTAAATAGAGGATAACTTTTTAATATCTACAGCATTAAAAAGACAAAACCAAAACATTGGAGATCGAATTTAACTTTACCTGCACCTGAGGCCACGGGGCCACTGGAGTGATGCCAGGAACCTTTGTGCAGAGACCTGAGAAAATATATGTCATTTCATTTTCTAAATCATTTCTGAGCTTTTAAGAAAATCCTTCTCATCTTTGATGAAGATGAGGAAAAATGAATGAGGTGTGCGTAGAAAACCAAGTGAGTCAGACTTTGTGCTTTTTGTTTTTAACAAATTCTCTTCAACATCATCACTGTCACTGGTTTGACAGATCCTACTCACCGCAGCGACCGGGCATTCTCCAAACTGGACCAGGAGTTTGGTCTCTCGTGGTTCCTGATGGCTGCATAGCTGTCACTGCGCCGCGGTGGAGCTGGTGCCCCCTTCAGGCTCTCGTAGGAGTTACCGCTGGCTGCCGGGCTCCATATAGGACCCACGCTGTGTCTGTTAGAAGCTGGCACGCCACCACTGCTGCTGCCGCTACTACTGCTGCTGCCGCTGCTGGTGCCGCGATAGCAGACACCAACCAATGATCCTGGAAGCAATAGTACAAAGAAAAGAGGTCATCATCATATCAGTATAACATTACCTGAAAACTCCTGAAACAGAAAGTTCACCTTGCAGATCTCGGTTCATTCCCGACCTCGTCCCTCTGGAATCGCTGTTGCGTAGCATCGCTGCAGAGTTGGAACTTAGCTCCTGCTCCTGAGAAAGACCCTGATGGGCGTCGTAACCTGTCCCGATGTAATGCATGTCCGCCTGCTGCATCTCACCACCTCCCCCTCCTCTCTGAGGGACGGTCTCTAGAGAGTAGGAGCGCTCTGGGCTGAAGGAGGGGGTGGAGGCAAGGTACTCTGGGATGCTGGAACTGGTGGAGAAGGAGGAATAGGCGGAGTCTCGTTTACTGTGGAGGTGGTCGATGCTGTTTGAGGACCTGAATTACGAAAAGAGATTCAATTAGAGATCATCAAACTTTTGTACGTTTCAAACTTTCAGTCGGTAACTGCTGAAGTGTATTTGTTTTTATGAACCTGGCAGAGGACAACTGGTGGCAGGAGGAGTAGGCGGGGTGAGGTCCACCGTGGGCATGGTGTCCAAGTGGGTGGTGGTGCTGAGCTCCAGAGTGAAGCTGGGAGGACTGGGGAGGGTCCAGGCTCTCCATGCTGCCTCTAGAGCTGTACTGGTCCGGACTCTTCCTCAGGTAGCTGCTGCCAGAGTCAAAGCCGCTGGACAGGTTGGTGGTCGAGGCACTGGAACAGACACGGAGAGACAGACGAGGAAATCTAATATTTAGAAATTGAAGAAATCATCTCTTCACTAAACTTGTGCTTTCAGCTTAGAAAATAAATATGTATATTTTGAAATGTAAAACAATCAAATAACAGAATGTGAAG
Source organism: Hippoglossus hippoglossus (assembly GCF_009819705.1). Taxonomy (NCBI): domain Eukaryota; kingdom Metazoa; phylum Chordata; class Actinopteri; order Pleuronectiformes; family Pleuronectidae; genus Hippoglossus; species Hippoglossus hippoglossus. The sequence goes on from NC_047162.1 coordinate 19,722,425, forward strand.
AACTTGAAGCCATTTTAAAGAAGTTTATGTATTGTGTTGCAGAGATATCTACTAGAGATAGCATGCTAACCGTCTTGTCTTGTAATACCCCTTTCTACCACAAGAGGTGATAGTAGGTCACAAGCCACAACATCGCAATCGGCCTCCAGTCTGAATCCATCACATTCAAAACACCACATGATCTGGTGGCGGTGGACGTGTAGGTTGTTCTGACTGACAGGGCTGGTAAAAACTTTATGGATCTTTTGACAGTCCACCAGCCAACCTGTGTTATTGAGCCTGGCTGTGCACGTGTACGTTGAGGACTCTTGCTAATGTGCTGTATGCAAAGTGTTACGTTAAATACTAAATACAAAGCGTTAGTAAGAATGATTGAAAATATAGGAAGTGAGTGATGATCTGAATATTGTTGTTTTATGTTTTTTTTCCCCCCTCGTTTTATCTCATAAACAATATTCATACAGAATAATTTGACATGAGAAACATTAAAAACCTTTAACTCACTGTTGTTAAAAGTAGATTTTTGTGCATAAAAGATGATAATTAACTGATTATTTCCAGAAGGTTGAACAAGACCTGATTCATCGTGACGTGAACGTCTGAAAGAAGCTTTTTGTGTCCCGGTTGTAAAGCTGTTGATTTGCTGCTGAATCTGCTGTTACCTCCTCCCTCTGAACAAACGACTGGAACGTGTGTGTGTGTGTGTGTGTGTGTGTGTGTGTGTGTGTGTGTGTGTGTGTGTGTGTGTGTGTGTGTGTGTGTGTGTACGTCACAGTTTGACCCAAGGCCTTCAACCAAACACAATGCAGCTCTGCTCTGGGGAAGAGGACAGTCTCTGTTTGTGTTTCCCTCTTTTCTTTGTGTCAGTAACTTTCTGTGCAGCTAAGACTTCAGAGTCAGAGTCTGACTTTCTGACCACACGTCGTTTATTTCAGTTCTAATAAAGCAGAGATGCACAAATGTTTTTACACAGACTTTACCCACAGGACATGGTTTAGGTTTCACTCTACCTATTTACAACGTCACATTATTTGGTGATAAACCATTAAACTTTAAGGTGAAGACATGTTTTAAAGTTTAGGTATGGTTAGGTTTAAGATAAGGGTTATGATTAGGTTATGAGTTTAGTTTTAAGAAACTTCCTGTTACTACTCTCTCTCTGACATCGGTAGAAACACACAAACCACAACAACAGAAGACTGGTTGGTTACTAACTATATTTCCCTTTGATTGCAACAGGCTGGCTACATGGCTGCTAAGTGACGAGCAGCTGATCCGGAGTATGAATATGGAGGCGGAGTTCCAGCAGAGACTCAGGTAAATTATGGATATTTAATATCGGAGCGTTTTTTGAGCGCTGACCTGGTGTGATAGCTTTGGTGCCAGACGCTGCTCATCGTGTCCATCTGGTCTCGTTCGGACTCTCGCTGAGCTTCCGCGAGCTTTGTCGAATGCCACGAGTGAGGCCGAGAGGCCGGGTCAGTGCGTCTGTTGGGTCACAATACAAAGAGACAGTTGGTGTGTAAATTCAGATTCTCATTCACAACTTAGACAAAAATAAACATGGACGACATTATAGCTCCTGAAAGTGAAGCATATAAATCATCCCCTGGTGGCCGCCTGAGGTATAGGTCTCAATCTCAAGACAAGATGGCAGCTGTTTGCTTTTATACAAAGTGCAGTAAACAGAAAAAAACAACAGTGAATTCATATTTGCTGTGTGTCTCTGTTTTCAGTTGGTCGGGATGATCTCTGTGACATCACCGCCACCCAACGTGTTATCTAACCAGTTCAATGATAACAGATGTTGACGAGCTCGACCGTTACAACAATCTTTCCTCGTCCTCGTCACATTCCACACGTTCTTGCGCTCCGTACTTTTCCTCGCAGATAAACAGGAAGAGATTTTATCTGAGTAAAGAGGAGACTGCAGGATTCTGGGTAATGACCGGACGTGACTGGAACACCTCAACACGTTATCACCGCCGATATTCACCCTCTGCATTATGTCTGTGGGGAACTGGTGTCGTCACGTTGTGGTTGGATTTGGTTTGTGTTTGAAATCCGAGTGCAACTGAAACCGGGTTCGCTTTAATGTAGATATGATTTAAAATGTAGTTGAATTGGAAATTAGTTTAAAACCAACAAAAAGCAAAAGACAGCAAAGAGCAAAAATCTGTCTTTACAATTAAAAGAAATAATAAGGTGACATTTATCGTGGTATCATTTTTCGTGGTATGGTCCAGCTCTAAAGTTCGTCCACATCTTTTTCTCCAAGCCACAGAAAGTCTGTGTGAGAACCATCATTTCTATTCGAGGTTTTATTTCAGTTGCCATGGTGATCTGAGGGGTGCAAAGGTCAAGCACGATTCACCGAAGTCACGTACGAACATCCAAAAAGACACAAAGTCTCAGAATCAAGTTTCCAAGTCAAAAATGTCATAAACCTCAGAAATGTTATGTCAAATATATGGACTTTACAAATTCAGTTTAAACTCCTGAATACACAAATCTCCACTGACACACACACACAAGTGTAGTACAATCATTTTCAGTATTCACCCAAAATTGGCAGTAACGTGAAACAATGTTCATCACACTCAGTTCGATCGAGATCATTTTCTTTGCTAAGAAGAAATATTAAAAGTTAAGAATATATAAAATGTTTGTTTTCAGTCTGAACTACAAACAATCAACTCTTCTTTTCTGTCGTGACCTGATCAGAGCTCATCACTGGATCATGTGACCTGTTTTACCTGGCGGTGAACCTGAGGACCTTGGAGATGAGACCAGTGGCCAGGCCGTTGACGTTGGTCTCCGATGGCGTCCGACACAACGCCCCGTCCGAGCGGCCCAACTCCGCTTTTTTCTGCTTCCTGCGGAGCTTCCTGCGGTAGAAGACCTCCAGCAGCTCCATGGTTCGATTCTAAATATTCTTTATTCTAGTTTCTGCTCTTCCGCTTTTTCTTTCTACTCGGCTTTTTTGAGCTTTAACCTGAACTTAAAATAAATCCAGACCGTCGTCCCAAATCTAATTAGTCTCTGTGTCTCCTTAGAAAACGATCCGTTCCTTTATTTCCTACGAGTCTCCTCTCCTGATCCCGTCTCTTTGCTCCACTTCCAGTTCTGGCACGTCGGACCGAGTCGCGCTGCGTTGGCCCCCGGCCCCGAGCTCGTTAGGCAAATGTAGCAATTAAGTGTCATTAGGCCGCCGTACGATAAAAGCATGCGGTAAACATCCCTGGCCCGGCTTGGTTTGGACGGTGGCTGTAGATGTGTGTGAGCGAGAGACACTGAGCGTCTGAGGAGAGAGAGAGAGAGAGAGAGAGAGGGAGGGAGGGAGGGAATGAGCAGAAAGAGAGGGAGGGAGGATGGAGAGATAAGAGCAGTTAGGGTGAAGAAACTACAAGACTGATAGAAAGAGAGGTAGAGAGAGAGATAAAGGAAAGGGAGGATGAGAACGCTGCTGTTCTATCATTCCTGGTGTGAGAACAAAATAAAATCAGGAACGACTGGAGGAGGAGGTGAAGAAGAAGCAACTACAAGTGCAAAGGGGAGAGAGGAAGGGAGGAGCGGCAGAGGAGTGAAGAAGAGGAGGAGGATGGAGGAGTAAGAAGATAAACAGAGAGAGAGAGGGAGGTGTAGAAAACAGTGGATTATTGAGCTGACTGCGACAGAAATGGATTTTGTGGCCGTGGGGAGGAAGACGTCTCATGATGCAGCATGCGGCTCCGCAGCCAACAATGAACTCACTATTATTGACTCTTAGATTATCACCGTCAGACGGACGGAAGTCCAAACGCAAGGGGACGTATCCACGAAGACGAGGAGTTACCGAACTGTGCTTCATCGTCACTAACATCCACGACTGAGAGCTGACATCAGAGAGAAGATGCATGAAGGGACAGTCAGAGTAGTTCCACTCGCTGTGTGACATCCACATCAGGTTGTGGTCGTACTGACGTCATACAGGAGTGTGTCTGTCCCCCCCCCCGAGGACAACAGTCAACCAACCACACTCACAGATATCAAACTGTAAAGGTTTCTGATTATATCCAACAAGATTCATGAATGAGTCTCTGGGAAATTATAAAAAATCACAAGACATCCCTGATGCAGCTAAATATCAGGCCTCCAGTTTATATACTTCCATCATTAATGTGTGTGTGTGTGTGTGTGTGTGTGTGTGTGTGTGTGTGTGTGTGTGTGTGTGTGTGTGTGTGCAGGGTGTGTCTCTCTGAACAGAGACCTTATCTGTTGCCGTGGGAAACTGTTCCTCCGGCCCATAATAATAATCTGATATACTCAGAAACCAAAAGTGGAGCGAGAGGTGGTCGATCCACTTTAACTGTGTGTGTGTGTGGAAATTAAGAGGACGCGATGTCAATTTATCTAAGGACCCCTGGTGGTGAGGTTCCTTCTTGGAACCACTGGAGACGATCAATGACCCGAGGAACCTCATCATTGGCCCTGGAACCTTTTCAAGGTCCCTGGAACAAATCAGGGTCTCTAGCAACATTCAAAACCTTCTCACGGTCCCTCCGTCCTCACCAAGGACCAAAATACACAAACACACACTGGACTGCAGACAATCCTGCTCTCTGATTGGCTGTCGGGCCAACTACTGTTCGAAGTTAGAACTCAAGCTGCAGGTAACCATAGCAACATCAGTGCTGTATCAGACGCCGCCCGTCAGGTTTGGACACGGCTACAAATTGATTGACAAGTCTGGTAAGAAACTTACACTAGACTCAGTGTGAGTGTGTGTGTGTGTGTGTGTGTGTGTGTGTGTGTGTGTGTGTGTGTGTGTGTGTGTTTTGTGCAATTATGTGATGTCATTTTAGAAAAATGTGGTGATTCATAGGAAAGGAAAAGAAATGAAAGGAATGGAGCAGAAAGGAAAGGAAAGGAGATAAGAAGAGGAACAGACCATAAAAGAAAAGAGAGGAAGGGAAAGAAGATGACGAGGAGGAGATGGGGGGGGGGGGGGGGGGGGCTGAGGAGCAGGGAAAGAAAACAGGATAAAAGTGAATGAAGGAGAAGAAAAGAAGGAGTGGGAGAGAGGAAGTCAGTCTGTCCTCTTCAGATTAACACCCAGCCTCATGGGGCACCCCCCCCCCCCCTCCATCCTCCAGCCACCCCTCTACTCGCTGGTATCTGATAACCGCCCCCCCGGCCCAGGGGATTGTGGGAGAATGAAGTCATTTAGCCTGTTTATCTGACTCCATGGGACCATCAGGAGGGCTCGGTCTCAGCAGGAAGAGGCTGTGACTGTTCGGACAGCCTTTCACAATAAAAGCTCAGTTTATATCCTGGAGCAAAGAGAAACGTCGAGGCTTCAGCTTTGATAAGGACAACAGGACGCTAGAAAAATCAACAACGATAGTTCCCCCCAGAGGCTGAGGTGGTCATTACACACACACACAAGCTTGTTGGGCTATACTTGTTGGGACACTCCAGATTTCCATAATTCAAAACCTGCTCCTGCAGTTAATCTGACAGAGTGTGGGACAGTGCAGGATTATTCAGGATTATTCAGGATTATTCAGACCCTGAATGTAACGACACCTCTTCTAACTTCACCTCGGTTCACATCTCAGCTCTATAACTTTACTGTGAAACTCAGGATTTATGTTTTGCCTCATTGGTCTTTGTTTGGTCCCAACTAGAGCAATCACACACACACACACACACACACACACACACACACACACACACACACACACACACACACACACACACACACACACACACACACACACACACACACACACACACACACACACACTAAACTCAGGCATTCAGACAAACAGTCTATAAATACTCTGCCAGTTTCAACCTAATATGGAGATCAACTCCTTCAAATACTGTGTGTGTGTGTGTGTGTGTGTGTGTGTGTGTGTGTGTGTGTGTGTGTGTGTGTGTGTGTGTTACAGAGAGAGAGCGAGAACGACTGTCTGTTACTTGGGCAATATGTAGTTTCTTCTGTTTATTGTAAACGTTTTTGTTGTAATGTATTGAAGATTAATGAAGTTGTTAAAAAAGAAAGATAATGTAAAAATCCTCCGTAATTATCGATTTTTTTCTGAAACTATATATATGTTCAGATTCAGTTTTCAGAATAATATATCGGTTAATATATCAAAAGAATCTTGAGAAATATTGTGAGGTGGTTACCATGGCAACCTGGGCTGACACTTGGTTTTCCTGTTGATCTGAGGTTGACCCCAACACACGACCCTGTAATAAATCCTCTGACGACACAAACACACACACAGAGGAAGCACAGGAAGGACATCCTAACATCCTGTCAACCTGTCAGTGATTTGACATCACTTCCTGCTTGTGTGTGTGTGTGTGTGTGTGTCCAACCCGAAACAGGAAGTCGCAGTGACAGTGTAGCTGTAAACAAACCTCAGAAAGGGGATCAACCCGTCTTTGACCTTTGAGCCGTCTCGTACCTTTCTTACTGTCACAGGATGGAAGACCCAGGGTTCGACCATCCTGCCTCATGATCTCGACTTTAATACACGACAGAGCAGCTGTGGTGACTCATATCGACTGATTCAGTGTAGAACCTCATCAGGCCTGCTTACGATTACAATGTTGTATTGAGTTGAAAACTGCTGTTACCTGTTCTTAATGCGTAGTTGGACTCCTCCTGCTGAACATGGTCGGCTGTGGTGAGATGACGCTGGCGTTTGTTGTTGTTGTGGTGATGGAGGAGAAGGAGGAGGAAGAGGAGGAGCAGGGAGCGAGGGAGGTGAAGACTCTCTGACGTATCCTGGATTAAACTCCCTGAGGAGAAAGACAGAAAATACTAATGTCAATTGATGGAGAGAGGATTAATTCCATTTGCAAAAAATAAGATGGTCAGGTGAAAAACTATCATATATATATATATATATTTATAATATACTCGTAATGACACAATCAAACACCAACATTTTCCTCCATGTTTCACAATAAAAGCCTTTCAGCCTTCTAATCATAGACTGTAAATAAGAATGGACGACAAGTTTCCACTTCCTCCCACTATCCACAAATGAAGCCGCCATCTTGTGCCATCTGTGCAGCAGCGATCCGGGGATGAATCTGTCAATCATGACGACTCAGCCCGTTTCTGAATCATCAAATAACTAATTTACATTTAAACATCACTTGAACAAACATCAGTGAGATAAGAACGACCTGAAATAACAGAAACCATCTTTGACAAACATTTATTTAACGTCTACTTAGTCTTATTAGTTTGGCCCATGTCCCATTTGCTAACATGGAGGGGGTGGGGTTTATGACCTTTACTGCAGCCGGACACCAGGGGGCGATCAATACGCTTCCTCTTTCGGGAGCTGACACGTCGTCCGTCTTTATATATTCTATATCCAGGCTGTCAAAATAAACAATAGGTCCGACCGGTTGAAACCGGATCGACCTGATCTCATTACGATCACATCATCATTTATTAATTCTGCTCACCACAGTGGCCTCCAGGGGGCGCTCAGGAAGCTGCAGTTCCAGTTCAGACACACTTTTAATGTACGAGACTCTTTTCAGCCTGGACACCGACTTGTCGTTGGAATCTTCAATATGAACTTTCAATATCAGAATTTATAGTTTCTTGTAAAACAAATACCTTTGTCATCTAATAAAGTTTCCTGCCTCCGCCCCAGATTTAAATCTACAAACGCACAGATGAATAAAGAACACAATACACAACTTATAAAAGCACACACTCACAGAAACACACCCAGACTTATATTATTCACTGAGGACATTCCACTGTAGTGTATTCAGAAGAGACGACAGGAGACATCAAAACACACACACACACCCACACACACAGATAAACACATAAAGGCCTATTAAAGTGAAACCTGTCGAGCGGGTCCGAGGAATGTGCGGCAGCCACAAGGGCCTGGAATCACCAGAACAAGAGAGTCACATAACTCTCTCATCACAACACACGTTCTACACTCAGTCGATGGGTGAGACAGGTACGAGACGACGAGCAGGTCAAAGACAGGTTCATGTCCTTTCAGAGGTTTGGTTGAGGCTACACTGTCACTGCGGCCACTTCCTGTCCGATACATGATAATGGTTCCTTCCTGTTTCCAGTCGGTCACACAAACACACACACACACACAAACACACACTCGCTCCTGATGGACCTTTCACCGAGCACTGAGTTCACTGAGTTCAAGTTTTACTCGGATCTGCGGTGTCCAAAGAAAACCCCTTCATACCTTTAACTGACCCTCACACTGCACCTGAACACATCATCACCCACTCCTCTTCCTCACCATTCTCCACCTCACTGATGGTGTGATGGTGTGATTAGAGTCGACTCTATTCCAGCAGGTGAAGTTGGATTCTGTGTTGAGCTTTATTTTGAAAAGCTGCCGTTTTCAAAATCAAGAATGGACCTTCAGTCCCAGTGTTAGTGGGTAACATGTGGAGATAGGGATGTCTGACCTGGTTAATCCAGTTTATCACCCAGGAGGATAATGTGCTGCTGGGCCCCCCCCCCCCCCGTTCCTCAGGCTCTTTCTCCAGTGCACCGTCGTCCTTATATGTGACATCATGACATCAGGACCCAGTTTCACATCGATAAGGTGCAGCTAACCCAGCCCTCTACTGTCCGTCACTGTTAAAGATTTAGGAGACATCTTTGTTGCAGTTCAATGATTTGAAAGCTGGGTGACGCTCTGTGGTTTGTTTCATGTGGTTTGTCGAATGCACAGTGTTGTGAAACTGAAACTTCTGGGATGGACTCACTGACGGAACTCCAGCACCTTCGATCCCAGAACTTTCTTAACCCCTTTTTCCACTGGTCAAAAAACCCGTAAACATCCACTCACATCTGGCTTTTGTCTGAAATGTGAATGGATACAATCATCATTCACTTCTGCAGTAGACACATCGGCAGGGAGAGAAAACTACCTGCGTATACCTGCTGATTTTGGTCTTAAAGAGGTTTTTCATATGGAAATGATGCCTTTAACAGTCCACCTACAGAAATATACACAACGCAATGTGTTAAATAAACTCACTGCAGCCCCCTGCAGGCTACGGCTATAAACACAACATATTAGGTGTCCATCCGGTTGGGGTCACTCATCTCTCATCTACTGGGATCTCTGCGCTGCGGGCTGTGTGATATTGGCATAAAATGAAAGGGGAAAAGTTGTTGTCATTGCTCAACTAATTTCCAGATAAGATACACAACTCGACACACCTACGATCAAGTATTCACCAAGTACAGATCTCGAAGGAGGAATTTCCAACACGTTCTTCATACACAATCTTGCCGAAGTTTCCAATACAAACATTGTTTTCTAGTGAAAAGAGTTTCCAGATGAGTCTTAAAAAGTCACAGTGTGAACGGATCTCCTACACAAAGTCTTAAACACACACACGCAGACACACACAGCGAGCAGTTGCCTGGGAAACAGTATCGTGGCGGTCTGTCCCTGTAATGACTTCTTCCTCTTCTTTTTCTGAGCAGAGAAACTCAAACATTCATTCGGCTCGATTACGTCAACCAACAACAAAAGGGCACAAAAACACTGGAGATGAATGGAGGAAGACAAAGAGAGAGGGGGGGGGGGGGGCGGAGGGAGGGAGGGAGGGAGGGAGGGGCGGGGGGCAGATGGGGGCACCTACACAACAGTGATCAAAACTTGCATGAAGACAAAGTGTTCAAATTCCTCTCGGACCTCGTTCGTCACCGAGCACGTGACCAGTTTCAATCCAGTTTAAAAAATGTTGTTTATTAAAAAAAACAACTAAAAAAACTTTACATGACATAAAACTAATTTAATCAGAAACAGAAACATTGAAGTCGCTGCTTCTCTGTCATAGTTCCACAGGAAACACACAACCTTTGTCTTTCTACTGTGAAATTCACCTCAAACGACACATTGACATGAAAACATAATTAAAAGCTTCGGTCCTCAGATCAGCAGCCTCACTAATGAATCTAAAGAAGTCAGAGGTCAAAGGTCACAGCACCTTGACAACAGCTCCAACAAATATCCCTGCTATCTCACAGATGACAGTTTTTATACACACAGACACACACTGTGACACGCTGCGTGACCTCCACACACACTGACCCACAGTAAAACACGCACCTCCTGCTCTTTAACTCACCACCTCCCTGCAGGCGACTTCATATTTGTACATTTGTGCAGCAGGTCTGTATTTTTACCTCGGTTCTATCACTGCAGGTCACTCGGACAGTTTCAGAAAGAACAGCTGCATCCGGCTTCACCACAGGCTCAACAGACGATGTTTAGGAAGGACAATAAAAACAAAGTCTGAAAATTAAACCTGTGTCATGACCGATCTCGTGGTTCTAGTCAAATCTTCATCAGAACAACAGAACTGAATGAGGAGAGTCCTGTGCTGTGGTTCTGGGGTCAGTTTTGCATTTTGTCAGACAAAGTATGTGCAAATACCGAGAGCAGTGGAGGACATGAGGACACGAGGACACGGCCGCCAGACCTGCTCTGCAGAATCCAAACTGACTCTGCTCACACTGACACTGTAAATCCTCCACATCCCGTCTGTCCCCGGCTCGTAGATTCATAACAGTCGGAGCAGAGCAGCATGAACTCCAGCAGAGTCCACAGAGCACAGCTGCTGGGTTCTGGGGTTTGTTTTCATGTGGAACAGATGTTACAGATGTTTGGGTTTCCTACACTCGGGGTTTTATCTGAAAAATATTGGGTGAATGATCCAAAAGAAAAACAATAAAATAACAAAAAAACAACAAATACCGGTTCATCACTGGTATCAGATTAAGAAACAGAACAAGTCATTCACTGGGGTTTTACCCTCTGATTCTGGATTGCCCAATAAATATGGAAGTAACAAATAATACATGAATCCATTCACCCAATGACCTTTCAAATGTTTGTTTAGCTCTGCTGTTGGAAACGACATCATCAGTAGATGTGAGTAACGCTGCATTCTGACCAGCAGGTGCCTCGTGAACGCCTGCATGTGAAACCTAACACCGGGGAAACGTGCACATTACTGGGAATTAGATGACAACACAACCGGCTGCAAGGTGCAACGTAATAAGGATTAATACACAACACAACACGCTAAACTAACTCACACGTCTTATTTCACATTTGCATAATACCTTCCTCTGAAATTATACACACACACACACACACACTAGGAGCACAGGTGAGTGGTGATAACCTTACCTCCCTCACAAAAGGAAACAAGTGTCAGGTATCAATTTAAACACGGCACAAAAAAGCATCACACACACACACACACACACACACACACACACACACACACACACACACACACACACACACACACACACTGGAAACAAAGGCAAACTGTTAGCCTGATTCTGTCCAAAGCTCCAAAACATGTACAGTTCCTCTAAATTAAAACCATAACCTCACTGTTTGTGATCATTGGAGCTTTTAGGGGCATTTACAGGATCTATTTCTTGACAAACCACAGTGTATCCATCCGCCTGCTCCGTACTCCTGTCTCCACTTGTCTCCCGGCAACCTCACCGTGACGACAAGACTGTGGTGAGTCTGCAGCCATCTGTTGTTTCCCATTAAGAAGTTAAACTTCCCCCTGAAACCACAACTGTCCTGATCCGACAGCCACGACCGGACCAGAGCCGGGTCGCATGTGGTCTGTGATACGTCACCGGGGGCCCCCAGGGGCCCAACACCGAGGGGCCCTCACATGTGCACAGAAAAATAAAGAATAAATGGAGAAGTCTAGTAACTTCTGCAGAAAAACAAATACTGTATATTTTCACTGGTGTATTAAAGTAAATATATATTTTCAGTCTGGAAGAGGTGTTTCTATACGTCCTGTCAACTCCTGCAGTGGATTATTAGTCCCCCCCCCCACACACACACCCACAGACACACACACACACACACACACACTTACAGCTCTGATGTGCAGCTCCCCATAAAACCACCTGGGTTGTTTTCAGCTTGTTGTAAAAACACTAACATCATTGTTGTCTCTCTCTCTCTCTCTCTGTGTGTCGCTCTACCTCTCTGCTCTCAGCCAATCAGAGCTCACCTAAACGAGCCAATCAGAGGGAGAACAGCAGGTACGGAGGAGAGAGAGGTGGACGAGCAAACAGGTGAGGTGAGTGAGGCGGGGTCTGACTGACAGGTGTGTTTGGTGTTGACATCACACACCTTTTGTCCAACGGACACACAAACACACACACAAGCTAACACCTGTTACAGAAACTCACACACGCAGTGCATTCAAACACCTGCCAAAGTCTCACACACACACACACACACACACACACACACACACACACACACACACACACACACACACACACACACACACACACACACACACACACACACACACACACACACACACACACTTTGGCCTTGTGCTTCCGTGATCATCATGTTGATTCAGTAAACCTTTATTGTCCCAGAGAAGCTGCTGCTTTCCAGCTGCTGAGAGGAGAAGTGATGGAGGAAGTGATAAACGAGGAGAACGACAAAGACGTGACAGAAACAGTCAGAGTCACTGAGTTCAGATAAAACCTCGGAATATAAAACATATAGATATGATGATAATGAAAATAAAGGGCGATAATTATCAGCAGCGGTGACCCACAAGATAAAGGTCAACACAAAAACACACATCTGCTTTATGGCCCTTTATCACAAACCCACTGAGTGACCTGCAGTACAACACACAGTCTCTCTGTATTCAGAAAGTAGATCTAGAACATCTAGGACCTTCTTCAATATTTGATTCAGAGCAAAACAAACATTAGAAAAAAGTATAAAAGGAAAAGGAGCAAGTTAAGGAACTACACATCCTATAAACCGTTGTGAATGATCTCTCTCTAATGACTTCCAGCGCTTCCTGAATTTCACCTTGTCATAATTTTCAGGACTTCTCCTCATCTCTAAAAGACAAAATATGTGTTTCGTGAGGTCACTTTGACCTTTTGAAGCAAATTTGAAGAAGTTCCCTCGAGGCGTTCCTGAGATATCACGTTCATGAATGGGACGGAAAAACTCAGTTGATTTCGTACAGACTTGTGGCGAGTCTACCATGGATGGTAAAAATATTATGGCTGATAATCCGAATGTTTACTTCCTGAATCACGATGTGCAGCTGCAGAGTTTGACCTGCTGCCGGTTCACTGCCCTCAACAAGCTCAGAACGTACATGTCAGCACTTCACTGTCCTGCTTCGATAAGAACAGACCTGAGAGCAGCTGATCTTTCACAGTTCCCCATCACGTCCCCGACAGGAAGCCGATCAGACCAAAACAACCACTCGTCTTTCTGCTGCTAATTCTCACGCCCTCCCTCCTCGCCACGCCTTCCCACAGGGGCCACGTTCGCTTGTCGCCCTGTGTGTGTGTGTGTGTGTGTGTGTGTGTGTGTGTGTGTGTGTGTGTGTGTGTGTGTGTGTGTGAAGTCTAAAGTCCTGTATTGTGTCATGCCTCTCACACGTCTTCCAGTAAATAAAAGCTGCAGTAGCAACAGCCGCTCCGCTCGCGGTCACACCCCAAACCCAAACACATACTTGGCTTTGTACCTGGCATCAACCTGAGAACTGGGAGAGATGCTCGGTGACACATTCTCTGACTGTTCAGTTCTCTCTTTAACTCTGATGTAATAGTTTAGTGTCCAAAGATGGTCGACACACGTCTCCACTTCCCCCCGTTGTACAAATATGAAGCCAAAATATCTTAGATACAGACGCCGCCATCTTGTGCGTCATTTGGAGTCTGCACAGTAGTGCCCCCCCCCCCCCCCCTCTGATTGGCTGTCGGGTGTCTGCTTGAATTGCGTCTGTCTGGTGTGTGTGTGTGTGTGTGTTATCATCGAGCTTCTAATCAATAAATGATCTACTAGGATCAAAGGAAATCTAAATGATTTCCCGTCGCTGCTAAACTTCCTGGTTAGTGATCAACCGGAGAGATTTCTAATATTCTCTCTCTCTGTCCACACACACACACACACACACACACACACACACACACACACACACACACACACACACACACACACACACACACACACACACACACACACACACACACACACACACACACACACACACACACACACACACACACACACACACACCAGTTTTGGGGACATGGGACTTATGTTAATTTCCTAGAATCGTACCCTAAACTGACCTTAACCACTGACCCAAAAATCAGCTTTTCCCCAAATGGGGACACAGCTTTTGTCCCCAGTGGGACGAGGCGTCCCCAATTAACCGGTCTTCAGTCTGAAATCTGTCCCCAACACACACTCATGGGTTCTGCTACTTGGCCTAGATCTGATGGCTGCTGACGAGGTCCTGAGTTTCTGGTGGTTCCAACTCACTGGATGTCGACTGTGGGTTGAAACCTGTCGTTGCTATTTCAGGCCACTTTCTCCGCCCGTTCCATTTCCTGCAGGTTTACGTTTTCTAAACCACCTTCGCTGTGAACAACAACAACAACCTGCTGCTGGGATGGAGGTTTCCTGGAAGCTGGTGAAGGGAGAACTCAGGCAGCAGCTGATGTCTTATGCAGAAGATTTGAATGTAGATGCATCAAGGAGACCAGAAGGTGGAACAATATACAAAAGCCAACAGGGTAACATGAGCTGTTGTCTGCCCCAAGTCTGAAGAGGTCTCCCACAGCATCCCAGTATCTCCCAGTGTCTCCTTCACCCTGTGTCACCCATTCCAACAGCACATCCATGAATGGAATTGCTGCTGGTGTAATACGCCAAAGAGTTGGAGTTGGTCCCTCTTTGTCTGGGGCATCTGAATAAGATATGAAAGTACATGAGCGTAGACACTACAATGCACTGCTAGTTGGCTCTTTATCTGTAAGCTGACCTCGGGTGGTGCTGGGAGACAAGGGACATGTGGAATGAGACAGGCACGATTCTCCTAAAGGTGCTGGACAGATGTAATGTGTGAGGATGGTGACAGATTCCTCCACAGCTGCAAAATGAGAACATGTTTGGACCAAGCTTTGGATTGTGCAATCGCAAAGTCAACGCTAGTTTTTAAATCGTATTTATGGCATTTTGTTTGACAGCGCTCTTTCTCCCACATGCACCTCCGACACACAAGAGGCCATGACCTGAGCTCCTGCTGCTTCTTCAGATGAGAAAGACAAACTCCAGAAAATGTTCGGACCCAATTTTCCAGACATCTTGAGGAGCTCATGTCTGAAAACGTAGAGCTGGTGAAGATGATGGTGATTTGTTGAAGAAACAAACAAGCCCAATAACAGAATGACAATTGGAGCAGCATCCGTCAGATTCTCTTGGTTGATATCTTGAGTCGGTTTGGGGTCTTAGTTTCCGTCCATGCAGACAGACACACACACACACACACACACACACACACAGAGACACACACACACACACACACACACTTCACGTACCTGCGGACCATGAGCTTCAGAGTCTTGTACGATCCTTTCACCAGAGTAATGGCCTCCTGTCGGTATCCAGTCAGCTCCACGTCATTAATGACGATAATCTCATCTCCCACCAGCAGAGGCTGCTCCAAAGTGTCGGCCTTACCGCCCTCCTCCACCTGCACACACACACACACACACACACACACACACACACTTTACTGAGAAGATGTGGACGTGCAAATGTGCGGCGCAGATGTTAGTGACTTTCCAGTCAATTTTCTGAGGCAGCGGCTCATGACGCAGATTCTTCTTGGTGCTGTGAGCTGAACTCAACACGTTCTGGATCCGTCTATGTACTGGAAACACACTGTGATGAAACGTGTTGAATCACACTTACTGTAGATAGCTGTTATCAGGGTTTCTATTGTTGTGGAAGGTTGGAAACACTTGGGTGTGTGTGTGTGTGTGTGTGTGTGTGTGTGTGTGTGTGTCTGTGTGTTTAGGGTCACATTGTCTTGTTCTCTGTGAGATAAGCTCAATCAAATCCTCACTATGTCGTCAAAATGTCTCCACACAGACGTCACCAGCTCCGACTGCATCGCTGCACATTTGACTGATGAACTGAAACACATGTTTTCTTTTGTGAAGTCAGAATTAACACGAGCTGCTGCGTTGCTTCATGTCAGTTCCCCAGAAGTGAGTCATTTCTCTGAAAGGGAGACATTTAGGTTGAAGAGAGGAGACATGTCTCCTTAGATGAGCAGGTACCGTCCACCTCGTATTGGTCCAACGTGTCCAAACCTCCAAAGACCAACTTGTATTTGATCGGTTTGTTCCGCAACCTGACACAGATGCATCCGACCAGTAAACTCAAACTTGTCAAACAACAACTTTTCATAAACTCAATAATCAAGTTACACAACCTGGGAACAGTCAGGTGGAATCCAACAGTGAAACAGTGTCTTCATTTAACGGCTGTTTTTACAAACTTCCCTGTGATCGGGAGGACTGTTCTGGAATATTAAAGCACTGTTCTGAAATATTAAACCTCCGCCCATGTGGGATGTTATAGCAACTGCCAAGAATTTCTGTCAGGGTGTGTCTGACCCTCCTCTGACTTACAGCATGTGTTCGTTCTCAACAAAAGCATCAAGTGTGCAGGCCCACGGGCTGCAGCTCCACACATCTCACACAAACACTCTCAACAATCATTTATATACTCTGTGAGGGACTTTACTCCGTCCGGGGCCCCGCAGAGGCACAGCAACAATAATGAACAGATGTCAGATCAGTGTTAAAGGCTGAGGATGTTTTTAAGTGAGTGTACATCAGTGGTTTGAGTGTAATGAAGGAAATGAAACATGGTCTCAGAGCTGTGAGGGAAAATATAAACGGTTCCTGCAGAACAATCACACGCTTGCACTGTTTGACTTATTCAGGAATAAATATACCCAAATAAGGCCCGCTGAATCAGTGTGTGTGTGTGTGTGTGTGTGTGTGTGTGTGTGTGTGTGTGTGTGTCTCTCTCACACTGGTATTGCAGCTGAAATGAATTATCCTGCAGATGGAGATATCCAAACAGAGCACCTCAGCCTGTTCATACCGTGACTGAAACAACATACCTCCTCTAATCAATAAGGACTGTGTGATTCCTTCCTTTCTCCACAGTTTCATCTGAAGGATATTTTGAGCTGAATATTTCCTCCACAAGAAGTCCAGAAAGATGTAATTGGCAGAGACGTCCTGGAGGGTACGTGGTTAAGACATGCACCATATGGTCAGAGTCCTCAGTCTCTCTCTGTGTTCCCTGTCTCTCACTATCGAATAAAGACTAAATCAAATATATAATACACAAACAACTTGAGATTGGTCGTGTAGTGAAGTTCCAAAACATTTCCCATGATGCACATTGATTGCATCTGTTCAGTACTTGCAGGGCAGAGGTGCTGAGGACCGAGTCCACCTCACTTAGAGTCTCCAGCTCCTGTGTTTACGTGGTTGGACCTGAAAGAAGCTCTGGATCAGACCAGGTCCAAATGATCCTGAGGTCGTTTCCTCTCTGAGAGTCTGAAGCTGCATGTGTTGGTTCCATAGTTTCATTTGATCTGTTAGTTCTGGTTTCACATTGTCATTTAAGGACTAAAGACTTTTGTCGGACATACGTGCGTCCTGTCGTCATCACCTGCTGTCGCTGACACTCTACCAGTGTTGGTCACACTTACAGTTTGATACCAGTCATGAGACCTTCAGATTAAGACTCATTAAAACTCTTTAACCTGAGCTGAACTGCCTGGATTAACAGAAATCTTCACTGTGACCTCTGACCCCAACTCTCAACCACAACAACACGGATGATAAACAAGCTGAGGCTGAAATATGTTGAAATATATGAGACAGAGAGAAGATGTCAGGTCCCTTTGTTTGATCATTCATTCTCAGGAGAAGCTCATTTATTCTGAAAACTAAAACTCAGTGGAGCTCAGATCATCATAACATTAAATGAAGGCTACAGGAAGAAAATCTACCCCCTGGATTTTCTTCTGTAAAGCTCAAATATTATATTCACAACTTTTTTTTTACAAGCTGATCTTCATAAATCCACACTTTGTACTTATTGAAAATATTACTCAAAGATCATTGCAACTGTAGACGATCAAACACAGGCTGTTCCACTCCAGCATATATTTCCTTTTGAGGAAACTAAAATGTAGAACGTATTCCTCCGCCAACGCCAAACATTCCCTTAAACCTGTCGGGTCAAACCCGAACAAGTGTGCTCCAACTCATCAGCACAAAATAAAAGCATGAGTGTGTTCGAAAAGCACCCAGGAAAACACATAATTCACATTCTTGTCCTATTTTACAGCCGTTTGGCCTCAGTCCCAGAATAACACACACACGCACACACAGACACACACACACACGCACACACAGACACACACACAGACACACACACTGGCCTGCTGATTTGCATTTTAATAAAATGAGGTCACGATGGCTGTGAGGACAGAGGACAAATCGTTAGTGGTGATTTTCCTTTCAACAGAAGCTTCTCTGGTTAAGATAACATGACAAATCAAATATCAATAAAACATTATTGATTATCACACTCACTGCATCGGCTCACACAATCATTCACAACGTTTTTAGTCTGAATCAAATCATATATCTTTCAAAATTCAACAGCCACACTCACATTCTTAACAGTTAGACGCTAAATGAAGTGAAGTCATTACTCAGCGTCTGTTGATGTCACAGGTTACCGTGACAACTGTCTCCTGCGAATGAAGTCATCTGTAGGTAATCGATGTTAATTCTGGTTGGACGACTATAAACTGAACTCCAGTGATTGTGAGTGACATCGTTTCATGAGTGAACCTGAACCCTGAGTCCGGTTTGATGAAACCGGCAAAGTTGCAGAGTCTGTTTTTTACTTTCTTCATTTTGTTCTCTTTTTGTATCATTTAGTTAACGTGCTCATTTATTTAATTTCTGAATGTCTCATCATGAACAGTGTTTCCTTTATTTCCTGTCCTATCATCAGCTTATACGAACAAAGGTCATGAGTTGAGAGGCAGTGATTGACAGTGATTGAGTTCAAACTATGTTAATGACCCAGTCTAATGAAATCATCATAATAAAATGTCCTTTAAAATATGCTGTTGGTCTCAGTATCTTAAAATGATCAGTGATTTTAAAGCTTGATCTAAAAGATCTGAATAAATCTCTTAGATCTTTCTGCATCTTGGAAGTCAAATAGTTTGAGTGACTCTTTAAATCACAGCCTCGGGTTAGAAGGAGGCCGTCGAGAGATAAGAAGCTACTTTTATGTTATTGATTTTTTCAAATTAATTTCTTCTTTTACATTCAAACAAACAAACAATAATCTACAATAAACCTTCATTAATGTTAATAATGTGTGAAAGAAGGTTAAAGTGAAGTGTTTTTAGATCTAATATTAAAACTATCTGAATATACCTCAGCCTCTTTCAGCAGCTTACAGGAAGTGAAGTGCTCAAACTTTTGGTGTGGCCCTTTAAATTACTATTAACAAGTATAAGTACAGGTGGAGGTACAAGTATATTGTTCATGATATAAATATTTGAAATTAATTAATTTTTCCTGGTTATATCACTAGTTTGACCTCTGACATTAGTTAACTTGTAAATGATGAGGAAACACGTGTTGACGCATCGACTAACCGAACAATAACCGTTAATAAACCGCCATGACTGGTTGTTTCGTACCTTGGAGATGATGAGCGGCTCCCGGTGCTCCAGGCCTCCCTGCAGGGTGAAGCCCCACGGAGCTCCTCCCTGGAGCCGGGCCTCCACCAGCACCCAGCCGCCTCCTCCTCCACCTCCGCCCGCCGCCCGGACACCGCCGCTCTCCATGCCCGGACAGGGAGCGCTCCCTCCGGGCTCCTCGGTCCTCAGCCCGGCGGCGGAGGAGGGAACCGGACGGATGGAAACTTTGTCTCCCGCACGGACACGTTGTTTCCTCCGGTCATTGAGTAGAAGTTAGTGGGTGAGAGGAGGAGGAGAACCAGGGGGAGAACCAGGAGGAGGTGTCCGAGCAGAGAGCCGGGCTGCCCGCAAAGTGCATTCCTCCAGCGGCCCGCAGCCTCCAGACACTGCCCGAAAACACAGCCGGTCACCGGCCACCGGACAGACGGAGAGACGGAGGAGTTCAACCGAGAGAGAGAAGAAGAAGAAGAAGAATCCACAACTACCTCATGCACTGTCTCTCTGTCTGTCTGTCTCTCTCTCTCTCTCCCTCACACACTGTCTGTCTCTCTACCTCCCTCTACCTCTCGCTCTCTCTCCAAAAATCAGTTTAGCATCACAATAGGATTTACTGCGAGTGACTGAGCGAGGAGAAAAGAGAGAGTGGGAGGGAGGGAGGGAGAGAGAGAGAGAGAGAGAGGACAAGTTAGAGAGAGAGAGAGAGAGGACAAGTTAGAGAGAGAGAGAGAGAGGACAAGTTAGAGAGAGAGAGAGAGGGAGAGAGAGGTAGAAATGAAGAAAGTCAGAATTAATAAAACAGAAGGAAAGAAAGTGGGAGAGTTGAAAATGTGTAGAAAGAAGAGGATGCTATGTGTGCTTCTGTGTGTGTGTGTGTGTGTGTGTGTGTCTGTGTGTGTGTGTGTCTGTGTCTGTGTGTGTGTGTGTCTGTATCTGTGTCATATCAAATCTTACTCTGTAGTATTGTATCGTATAACTTATTGTTTTTATCACACCGTATCTAATCTTACCTTACTGTATCATATCGTATCGTATCATATCATATCGTATCGTATCTCACAGAACTGTATTGACCTCCGTGTCTTCAAACGTACAAAAGTTACTTCTTTGTTTATTTGATGCTGTTGATTGAACCAATGAAAGTTTCTGTAGCTTCATGAATCTCAGAGTGTCTCAGTCTGATGGTTGTAGACGTGAAGGAGCTCAGGGAAGTTGTCGTAGATGTGGACGTTAAACATCGTCCATTTTGATAAAGTAGAAAATTAAAAACATTTTAAGGTGGAAATCCAACACTCCACCACAGACTGGTACTGAAGGGAGACTCCAGTTTGTTCAGCTGGTGTGTTGGAGCTGGGGAATGTGGTTTGATTGAAGTGTTGTTGAGAGCATCAGCTCTCAGGGGTCAGAGGTCACAGGGGTTATGAAGAGCCTGGTCGGGTTCTGCATGAAACAGGTTCAGGTGACACACGAGAGGAGGCTTCACCTGTAGCTTGGTCTGATGGACGCGGGACAGGGGACGAGCGTCCTGTCGTCTGTACGTCTGTGTCCCTGAACATCTCACAGTCAAATAATCTTCATCGACAGGACGTGAAACTTTAGGGATCAGAGGTGAATTCAGCAGCTTTGGTGAAACAACGTCAGTTTTAAAACGTCGTGATCACATCTCGTTTTCATTTGACAGGAGTTTAATACGTTTTCAGACCAGGTTTATTCTGTCGCACGATAAAAAGCATCAGAAGCATGAAAGTTGAGTTTTGGTCAGAGAGTGGGGACAGAGATCTGATTTCCATTGGAAGGTCAGTGCTGAGGAAGAGTGATCACACAGCGCCATCTAGAGGAGCATTAGAGAATCACAACTGTTCAACATGTGTTGTCGCAGGAGATAAGATATATTTTATTTTCCTGGATGTAAAATACAAGCTGGAGCAAGTTTCAATGATGTGAGAACACAGTGTTGATTTGTGAAAATTATCTTCTGACTTATAACAAAAGCTGTGAATATTATATTAAAGTTTTAGAAAGAAAGAAAATCAAGAGGCTACAGTTTCAGCATGTACATTTTATTTTATTATACATGTAAATACATATAAATGTCATGATTGAGATCCACTCATTTACTAAGACAGTAACTGTGATTCTGATAAGGCACCGAGTTTAAACACACATGTGCAAACACAGAAAGAGAACGGTGCAATTCAAAAAACATGTTTTAAAAAAAACACTTTTAATCACTGCTAGTACTTAGAAGGAATCATTATTGCTCCAAGAGTTTTATGTTTCACCAAAACCCCAAAATTATATATGTAACACTGAAAAAGAGACAGAAACTTAGAAACATAGATTAAAAAAGATGTATAAAATTAAATATTTTCACAGCTCTGCAGCAGCTGATAAGATCGACACTAGAATAAAAACTCCACAAGTCGATTAAGAAAATATTAATGTAACATTTTCTGACTCATAAAACAATATCTTAAGGTTACAGTGCTTTTATAGTAGAATTGCCCGTTAATGAAACACATTAAGTTTGAGTATATTTCTACATGATCTGCATCAGTCTTCAAACTCAACATTTTGGTAACAACGTCGATTTTTTTTCCATATAAATGCTCAATTAAAAAAATACAGATGAACGTTACACGTCAAATACGTTTGTACAAATATAATATATAGAGCCCGACTGATATGTCAGTTGGCCGGTTCTATATATTTGGTTATATTCGTGTTTTCCTTTTGTAAAAAATAACCTTCGTGGTAAAACTGTAAAATATCAAACCTCAATACATTTCTTTGTCGTAACGGTTTGATTACATCTTAGGAATCGTTGATAAATTATTTTTGATATATAGAATATATCAGTATCGTAAATGTTTTACTCCCCAGTATCCAACATCTGTATCAGTCAGGCTCTTTCTTCAATTCTTCAAGTTTAAAAAAATGTTTTTCTGTAGCATCAAAGCTGTGAATTAAACTTTGTTTTCCTCTCAACACTTTCAGTTGGTCGTCAGTCGACACATCGTGAACCAGAACAACAACGACTTTTCTACCGGAAGATAAAAACTTTGGCTCATAACAGAATGTCTCCAAACCTCATCACGGAGATGCTAACGTGTTGCTGTTAGCATTAAGGTGCTAGCTTTAGCAAGTTAATCAGCTGGTGCGTAACATTTTAAATACAACATTTGAATCCTTCATAATGAAATGAAAAGTGCCAATGATACAAATTAGTAATGGTATGCTAACCTACTGTTAGCATGTTAGCGCATGGCTAAACTGAAGCCACACAACATTTAAAAGGTGTTTCTGAAACACTTTTGATCTTATTTGTTGAATTCATAATAAATAAACTTGTCTCAATGGGGGGGTGAGATGTATCGTTGCATTTTTTCAAGGTTTAACCTGCTGTTGCTAACTTTGATCCATCAGTCCGACCTGTTCTGATCTGAATACACGACCAAGTGTCTTCGCTACAATAAGACAGACACGTCCACCTGGTTTAAATAAAGCTGCCCTTCTGCACTTCTGAGGTCATGCTGGTGTTTAAACGAGGTGTGATCAGCTGCACTGGTAACACAGCTGAATTATGGGTAAAGCTACGAGAATAAGACTCTAAAATGATCTCGACTCCGACCTAAACTTCCTCTGACGCACTGTGGATCGTCTCGATTATCTTCTTCTTCAGTTTCTTCACTTTGTCCGGCGGCGTCTCGTTCAGACACTCCTCCACGTACTTCAGGAAGCCGGCGTGCGGCGAGACCGTTTGACTCTGACAGAACGTCCTCATGAGATCCAGCATGATGCCGGTAGTGGGCGCCGCACGTTTGCGCCCTGACACCCGGCTGCCGGTGTGAGAGGAGGATGTGGAGGGCGGCGGGGAGGAAGAGGGGGAGGAGTGCCGGGAGTCTGGGGGTGTCGGTGAGGGCGGGGCTTCGAAGCCTTGCGGCATGACGTTCAGCTTGGCAGCGGTTTGACTGGCAGCGTGGTAGTGGAGGGTGGGGGGCGTGGCCTGGCTGTCCAGGTGGAGGGGGCCGGACTCCTGCGGTTGGTGGAAGTGGAGGTCTTCAGGTCGCTCGTCCTCGTCGCAGGAGTCACAGAGGAACATCAGATCCCGGTAATGTTTCCACTTGGGAACATAAAAGTCCTCAGAACCACATGTCTTGTTGGAACTCACCGCTTTGTGTTCTCGCTGGAAGATGGTTCGCAGGTTCCTGAACTTTGCCTTGATGTCGTCCACTGAAGGACGAAGAACAGAAGAACCTGTTACTCTGATACAGACACGTAAACTGCTGAGATCACAGTTTGATCGGAGACGTCTCCATCAGCTCCATTTATGAGACACCATGGTCGTTACCTGTGAAGGGGACGGACTCGTTGTGCGACATGAGGCCGCTCAGCGTCTCCAGCAGGCTCTGCCTCAGCAGACGGTTCCTGTAACTCTCGGACTTGTGGTTCCACAGACAGCTGCGCTCTGGAAGAAGAGAAACGACCTCAGCTCTCAACACTAAATCAAAGTAGAAGGGAGCTCATAGCTTCGTGGTAAGTTAGAATGTAAACATACATTTATACATTTCACAGATTCAACATTATTCTCTCAAACCTCAGCAGCGACGCCACCTACCGGAGTAAAAAGATATGAGCTGCTGAACCTTGGCCTCGCTCCAGTGGCAGCGGGGGTCTGCGCTCGCTCTGCTGTCCGACTCGACAGGCACGGACACATAGAAACTCAGAGGGGAGGAGCTTGTGCAGGGTTTGGTGTCGGTTGGTGAAGAAGATGGCGAGGTTGGAAGTGCGGCTGTTTGGTTTGATAGCTTGAGGTTGTCTGGAGACGCCAAGAGGAGGATTTGGTATCCGGCGCTGCTGTTGGTCCTGGCGTTGCTCTGAGCGGAGCTGGTGGGAGCCGAGGCGTTGTTGACCATGATGCTGTTGGTGTGGGCGGAGCTGGAGGAGAAGCTGCTCAGCGTGGAGGTGGGGGTTTGGTTCCCCTGCTCCACGTCCTTGTCGTCCTGCGGCACCAGAGCCTGCAGGTCGTCCGTGCCGTCGTCTTCGTCACAGGACTCGCAGAGGAAGAGCAGCTGCTGGTAGTGCTTCCACTTGGACACGTAGAGTTTGTCCGAAGCCCGGCTGGCGTGGACCGCCTTAAACTCACGGTTAAAAACCGTCCGGAGGTTCTTGAACTTGCACTTTATGTCTTCAACTGCAAAACAACAACAAAGGTCAACAAAGACGAGTCAATAATACGTTAAACTTGTTTCAGCTCTTTTTTCTCTGACAGATTTCAGTTTGCTGTGACTTAACTCATTTTTTCTGAACGACGCTCTTTGGACACTTTTAGCTCATAGTTCTGGTTTTAGCACCTTTTTAAACCAACTAGATTCTAACTGCTCCGCACCGGACGATGGACGACATGACAGCTCCCAAAGTGAGGCCAAAACGTCTTGAATCCCCCTGGTGGCTGGCTGCAGTATAGCTCATAAAGCCCCTCCCCCTGACAGTATAGAATGTTGAAGATGTTAAAGAAGCAGAAGAATCAGATGTTTACCTGAGAAAGACACTGACTGGTCGGACAGCTGCGCTCTCAGAGCCTCCAGCAGCCTCAGCCTGAGCTGTCGGTTGTTGTGGTTTTCAGACTTCTTGTTCCACAGACAGCCGTGTTCTGCAACAACAACAACAACAACAACAACAACAACAACTGCTGTCAGCTCTCACTGTGTGTTTTCATACATCAGTCAGTGAATCATCCTGAAGCTTCAGTCTGTGTTTTACCGCAGTAGAAGGTGATCAGTGCTCGCTCCCTCTCTTCGGTCCAGTAACATTTGAGCAGCATGTTGGAGGGCACGCAGGAGGAGGAGGTGGAGGGGAAGGAGGTGGGCGGGTTGGGGAGGGAGGAGGTGATCAGTCCCTGGGATGAAGCGACGGACTGGGCCTCCTCCTGGGGGAGAGTCAGCTGCGGCTGCTCCTCCCCGCGGGCGTCCTGCTCCCAGCAGCCCTGCAGGAACATCAGCTGCTGGTAGTGCTTCCACTGCGGCTCGAACACGTGGTCCAGCCTGCACACCTTGCTCGCCCGCACCAGTTTGTACTGGCGCCGAAAGGTGGTGCGGAGGTTCTTGAACTTGTTCTTAATGTCTTCCACTGGAGAGAAGAGGAACATGAGCGGTTCTCCTGACTGCAGGTGTGGGCGTGTCGCGGTGCGGTCCTACCTGTGAAGGGGTTGGGTGGAGGCAGCGTGGACAGGATGACCCGCAGCTGCTCCAGGGTTCTCCAGCGCAGCTTCCGGCTCTTGTAGCTCTCGGACCGGTGGTTCCACAGGCAGCTGTGCTCTGGGGAGGAAACACAAAACACCTGTGAGTGTCAGGGTGTGAAGGGTCGTCCCACTGGCTGAACTGGACCAACACCACAGTGTCATCAGGGTGTGATGGGTCGTCCCACTGGCTGAACTGGACCAACACCACAGTATCATCAGGGTGTGGTGAGTCGTCCCACTGGCTGAACTGGACCAACACCACAGTATCATCAGGGTGTGATGGGTCGTCCCACTGGCTGAACTGGACCAACACCACAGTATCATCAGGGTGTGATGGGTCGTCCCACTGGCTGAACTGGACCAACACCACAGTATCATCAGGGTGTGATGGGTCGTCCCACTGGCTGAACTGGACCAACACCACAGTATCATCAGGGTGTGGTGAGTCGTCCCACTGGCTGAACTGGACCAACACCACAGTATCATCAGGGTGTGATGGGTCGTCCCACTGGCTGAACTGGACCAACACCACAGTATCATCAGGGTGTGATGAGTCGTCCCACTGGCTGAACTGGTAATCACGGTAAGAAGTATGAAATAAACTGTACATTGGTTTATAACCTCAGCTCCACAGGTTTAACTGGTCAAATCACAAAGTCACTGGTTAACACTTTGTCATTGATCAGCTTCTAATCTAACAGTACTAATATTAATAGTAAAGCTACAGCTGTTTAACTTTAACTGCAGATTAATAACATGTTATAATCAGATTTCATCATTTTAACTCTTATTTATTTAATTAATATACAGTCAGATGTGTTTAGAGGAAACATCTGTCTCCGGTTGCTCGTCGCCATTGCTGTGCCGCTCGTCGCTCCCCTCGGGCAACAGTTGCCTCGGTTTGTTGCGGGTGTGGATGAAACGTGTGAGCCAAGATGGCGCCGGAGGGAGGAGGAGGGTCTGTGGCGCGGAGGTGACTCACTGGAGAAGAAGCAGATCAGAGTCTTCTCCTTCTCTTCAGTCCAGAATCTGTCCGCGGAGAAACTGAAAGGAGACGCCGCCATGTTGGTGTTGCTGCTGCCCCCCCCCCCCCTCAGTCTGCTCACGTGACTCACTACACGGGCTCTGATTGGACTCCTGGACAGTTCCGCGTGTTGCCCAGTAGAGGTCGCTAAAGCAACGTGGAGCTTTCTTTTTTTTAACTCAAATTTCATACTTTTTATATTCAATAAACATAAAACACTATTTTACAACCTTACATTAAAAATAACACACTATTATAAACATAAAACACTATTTTATAACCTTATATTAGAAATAACACACAATTATAATAAATATACAATACGGAGTAAAAAAGAAAATAATCATATAAAATATTTAAAAACAAAATATAAATATACATATGTAATAAAGATATATATATGTATAATTTGATTAAAATAAATGTAGGCAATAAAAGTTAATATACTCAAATGTATATGGCTACATAACGGCACTATCAATGTTATTTTTAAGTTCCCATGTCCTACCAGAACATACTATATATATATATACACATAAATATCGTCAATAAAAAAAGTCCCATCATGCTCGTGTTGTTCCTTTTTAATTTCCATTAACCTTGTACACTTTCAGACGAGACACTAGACAAAGTGTATTTACAGTGAATCTTTGTGTACATTTGCTTTGCTCACATACATTCAGTCCATGTATTTACAGTTCCACTGGCACTGAACCATCTGAATTAAATCACGCTTCAGTATTTAGATGCACACTAATGTCCCAATTATCATCTGTAGATTTGCACAGATTAAGAAAAGTCAATGAAATGCAGATGTTTTAATGTTTAAATGAATAAAAGTGGTGAATTCATTAATGAAATTTAAAAGCTGGGGATAAAAATAAACATGTGACAGGATCAGAAACCAGTGTGCATGTAAACACAGTCAGGTGTAAATAACAGAAGGGGGGGGGGGATAATTTATCTGTTCCCAAGTCTGATCTGAACAAATTTCTTTTTAACAGTTTAGCTGCACAAG